>NC_068364.1:82067326-82184909 GCF_020536995.1 Dreissena polymorpha
ATACTTGTGGACATAAATAGAGGACAATACAAGTGATTGCAAACAACAAGAATACAAACTCCTTTTTCGGTGATACAGACTAGATTGGGTTTTTGTTATTTTGTCTATTTTGGAGAATTTCTCTCTTAGTATTGATAACAATCTTATGAAAGTTCATATACTCGTGATTATAAGGCACCAAAACACACTTCTGAGTACCCATTTCATCATTCGTTTTTCAGATTAATGTTCTGTTTTTCATGAAATAAATACAACTTGTCTGTGTCTACAAGTTTGAAGGTTGATTTTACATTTTTCTCAAAGTAATACTTCGGGGTCATTTAGTTTAAACATATTTATTTAGTTTAAACCTATTTATTTTAGCTCGATTGCATCGAAAGCCTACGGCTTTTATAAACGCTCTCGAGTCCGTTTCCTGGGCCTAGAACCAGTACTTGTTTTTATTTATTTCAAACAAGCATTTTTATTCATACACCATTTATATTAAAATTAATTTTAATTATGTTCAAAAAATAAAATATAACCGGGGTCATGTTGTGCTAGCGGTGACTTCAAAGTGTTCTTTTATGTGTATTAAGTTCAACTTGGTTCAAAACATGTTGGCATTATACCAAATTTATTCGAATAAAGTTTATACAAACTTGACCACTGGAACATTGTGAAGTATTTCTGCACTCATTAGGATCAGCAATGTTTTGACAACTGAAACACTCTATGCATTCTGGAAAAAAAATTTAAAAGTAATACAAGATTAACACAGATTAAACATGTTAAGGTATCATAAGAATGCAGTATTGATAGAGTACTAAAGTGAAGTGAAATATGAACAAAATGGTATACCTGACGCTCTAATCATGCACATAATCCCCACTGGAATCCAAACTCCTGCAACATAGAAACATAGAAACATAGCACAAACCCTTAAGATGGTTTGAAATACTTTTTTGCATGTGCAGTGCATTATAAAACTATATATACTTATAAGATTCTTAGTATAATTATCAATATAAATATAACTATATATATCTATATATTATATTTATTATTATATAATACTATTTATTTATCTATTTAACGCACATATATATGTAAAAATATAATATTTATTTATTATGTATTATTTTATTATCATAAAAACTAATCGTAAGTGTACCATATGTTATTTTATTACATGAAACCTACCTATGTTCATTTCTCCGCCTAACTGTCCCTTCCTTTTAGAGAAACAATGGTCTTATCAGGGAACGTAGTCACTTTAGTATCAGTGGTGTTTGAGACCTTTTACATTCGTGACTGTGACGGAGATAACACTGATGTATGTAAAAAATGTCCTACATACATGGAAACATGTCACTTGATAAAATAACAGAGAAAATATTTTATAAAAATTTGCTACGCCACAATCAAATTAGTGTTTACCTCTTCAAGTTGCATGTATGTATGATACATGTATTTTCATGTTGATTTAAATACTATAAGTATTTAAATAGTCTCATTTTTCCCTACAATAGTATCAATACGAAATTTAGATATTTAAATACAATATTTTGACACCATGCACACCACAAAGGCTAAATTATATACATATTATATTAATGCTATGAAATACCTACTGGATAGCCTGGAGTCCATATGCTTATAATGACAAGAAGGAATGTTCGAAGGCCCATATACTACATTTAGCGAAGAGTGCACATTGTCTGAAGTAAACATGTTTGTATAGTTATTTTCTTGTGTATTTGGATATGGTTAAAATTCAGGTTTAAGTGTTCATGACGCAATGTATTCTTTTACCAGAGATATTCCTTACCTTCTTATTAAACGAATAAGTGCGGTTCATTTAGGCGTTATTGACTGTTGTTCGTATGATATGTGAGGCTTTTTGGGTTCGGAATAAGATGATTCACGTTCTTCTTCACGGTTGCATAATAATTACCTCCCTTAGTTTTATATTCAGCAAGTAAACAATATTGAGATGTTAGTTTAAATAACACAGTAAGTTCTGTTTTCGTATTGGAAATGATTTATTAAGAATGTCTAGAGCATTTGATATTTTAGGAAGTGTGCAAATAAAATCCTGCATGTATATTCGGCTTGTTTCTTCTGAGGCAGTGGATGATGAATTGATAGTATGTTATCTCCGTTGAGGTCGGTGGGCAATCGGTTAGCTTCGTCAAAGCGAAGAAAGTTCGGTAACGTCGGTGGTTCCGGATCCGGTTTTTCCGTTGGCTAGGTGGCGCTCGGTTCGCCAGTATATAAAGGCTCGCAATAAGGCAAGTTTGTCACCTCTCCTGCGGATGCGGGCAGGACAAACCATCTGAAGAAAGGGTTCGGTATCTATAAAGAACATTTCTCTGGAGCCATTGGGTAATTTACGTTGACTCAAAACGGTGCTTCCAGGCTGCAGAGTTCCTGTTGCAAGTTTAGAGGGTCTTCAGAGGGTTGGTGTCTACGGAAGTCGTACTAGATGGTGGACGTTTCACCTAGGGCCTCGGGGTGACGAATAGCTAAAGCTTCATTGAATGCAACGGTCCCCTGTTTGTCGCACTGTACATACTCGTGGCGACTCAATTACTCTTCAGTTTCCAATCATAAGGCATGTAGCCTGAGAAAAATAAATTGTTATTTTGCAATTGGCCTTCCGAGGGTTTTGGAAGGCACATTGTCATTGTGAGGCCGCGCACATAACGCTCGGTGGCGGCTTCAGGAAGGCTACGTTACAATATCGTGCGTTGATATCATGGTTTATTTCGTTCATTGGCATGTTTTTTATGATGCACATTTCTGGCAATTATATAATCTATAATGGCATAGGGATTAATTTTCCGAAAATTAAGATATGTATGCTACATATGTCGATCCATTTCCTATAGTATAATGTATGTACTAATTAGTTTGTCCTTTTAATTACACTTTTGTATTTTTATCTAGGACTCCCATTACGTTCATACATCTTGTTGAAACGAAACGCAAACACTTCCATTAAATGAAAACTGTGAAGTGGGGTTCAAAACAACCTGTTTGACTACCTAACTAAATTCTAATCAAATGACGTTCAGGTTCCAGGTAGAGTAGTTTTAAAACGTTTACGGCTTATTACGCATACAGTTTTGATCTTAATGGAGAACTCCACATTAACCAATGCAATATCCATGACTACTATGTGACTTTCTATCTTTGTAAAACTGCCGAATTTCATTTTGTAAATATTCGCTAATGTAAAACATAACATATTATGTTCATATTATATTTTGTAATTATACTAATTTAAACAACGAAGATGACTTAAAATGTAAATAAAAAATGCGTAAAAAACTCGTACAAACGATTCAGTTCAACAGCATTGTTTAAATAGCAACAGTTTTCGTTGTATCATACATATTCGAACACATACATTTTATTTGGCATTCCTTTCGCATGGTGCAGGGCAAAATAGAAACATGAATCTGATTATAAAAGTAAGACAATACTATGATTGAGGGACATTTAAAGTACCAGGGGGGGTGCAACATGGCCTTAGTATTTTGAGACGTATTTCCACGTGTCACCGCGTGTTACAAAAAGACATGATTAACATAAACCAAACAGTGAAACATGTCCCCATGGCGTGTGGTCGTGACATTGCAGTAGGTCCACTATTGTGCTGCGCTGGAAAGGAAGTAGACGAGCCGCTGCTGCTTATGCGCAGAGTTGTTGCGAGCGTCGTTGTTGTGCACAACGGAAGACCCTTCTCCCATGGCATCCGCGATATAACAGTGACGTTCCAACTTGAACCCGAGTCTGAAAAGTGCAGATAACTATTTTACATCTTGCAAACAGCTATCTGCTATATGTTGACTCTATTGGTAACTATAATTAATGCGTAATGAAACTAAATTATTCCGTTTTAAGAATAACATGTGACGATTAAGGATGCTTATTTGTAACCTTGGTACAAAAATAACGACTATTTATGTGTTTCCCTTACACGGACAGACGTTACACATCCAAGGGCAACGGAACATCGTGTGCATGTTCGTGTCGCACGTGCCACGTAGTGACCTTGAACATTCTGAATCGATGTCATTGGTTCCAACGCAGTTTACTGAAGTGAAATATTATAAACGCATGTATTATTTTGTGACCTTGAACATTCTGGATCGATGTAATTGGTTCCAACGCAGTTTTACTGAAGTGAAATATTATAACGCATGTATTATTTTGTGACCTTGAACATTCTGGATTGATGTCATTGGTTCCATTGCAGTTTACTGAAGTGAACTATTATAATGCATGTATTATTTTGTGACCTTGAACATTCTCAATCGATGTCATTGGTTCCAACGCATTCTACTGAAGTAAAATATTATAACGCATGTATTGTTTTGTGACCTTGAACATTCTGGATTGATGTCATTGGTTCTAACGCAGTTTACTGAAGTAAAATATTATAACGCATGTATTATTTTGATTTGTCTACATTGTTCATCCACTATATAAGTAGTTGCTGTGTTAGGTAGTTCATAATATAACTTATGTGTAAACAAACTTACATTTGACAAAAATGTAAGCCGAGAGTAATTATTTGGTTAGTGTCCAGAAATTGTCAAAACATCGATTGCATATTGACATGCACAACAGTTCAACAATATGAACCTATCATTAATTGTTGCACATTTTTGCTCAAGTGTAACAAACGTGTTTTTATATTTAGTTTACAAACGTATATTTTACAAAGATAATAATCACAGTAAAGATGTTAAGAAATAATAGATACAATGTTTTGTATTTATACATATAAACATATATTAAAATTCTGACGAAACATTTCAACTTGTATCAATTATACAAAAATAATCGAATTACTTTGTAGAAAAAGGCAAATTTCAAGCAAATATTATAGAAATTTGCAACCTGTCAGTCAGTCTACAAAAGTTCATGGACAAGTCCTTTTAAAACTCTGTAAGCTTCAGTGTGTACGTACACGAGCATTCACTGCCACTGTATGTTCCTGGCAACACGGTTGACACGCAATCACACATGTATGTAGTCATGTTCAACTTAGACCCGCTGAGGCATATCAATCCACCGTAGTCTGTACAACACACAACGGCGATCAATGTAACATAAATATGATACTTCGCATGTCTATTTAATTCATACAGTGCACCAATGTATTAGAGTAATATATGCGAAACTTAGATTGTAAATAGTAACAAGGCTAGGGAATACATGTTTTACATTTATAATATAATTATACACACTATTTCAATTAAATTGCATGCAGACTATACATCATGTTCAACATAACATTGTGGACTATATAGATGCAAAACTATTGATGATGAGATTTATTAACACAAAAGCACTTTTACAAATGTCTTACCACAGAGGTGGGTGCTTGCATTACAGTGTCCCGGACAGTCGTCGCACGATGAGTTTGACACAGACTCTTTGTATGGCTTATCTAATGGCTGGGGGTTAGGGCTAAAATTGTAAAAAAATACAATTAAATCATTTATATTGCAAAACATAAATGGGCCGTGCTCTGTGAGGGGGTTTAATGCATGTGCGTAAAGTGTTGCGCAAGATTAGCCTGTGCAGTCCGCACAGGCTAATCAGGGACGACACTTTACGCCTAAACTTGATTTTTGCTAAGAAGATACTTTCTTAAAACAGAATCATAATAGTAATAGTATCATAAAAGCGGAAAGTGTCGTCCCTGATAAGCCTGTGCGGACTGCACAGGCTAATAAGGGAACGAAACTTTAAGCAGAAGCATTAAACCCATTTTCACAGAGCACGGCTAAAATGATGTATATCATTTTCCTTGTTTTGTTGCAAGATACTATAACAAAGACAGAGACTAGTTTTGGACAGCAACTTTGCTAATTCTTACTATCGAAAATTTCTAGAATCTCGGGATACCCTACATTATGTCGCCGATAAAACGAATTATGTGAAATGATTGCAGGTAATTAACTTACATGGTAGCATACAGGCAGATGTAGATGAAGAAAGTACCACAATTTGCAGCGCTACATCCAACAGATGAGGTTTCACCCCAAATCATCTGGAAAAAGGACAACTGGATTCTACTTTCTATGAATTATATATTTTATCAGCGTTTGGTTTAGGTATCATTTTAGCGCACTTTATAATCATCTCAAACTTGAAATGTCGGAAGTTAACATGCAACATAACTTTTAAAAAGGTAAATATGTCAATTGATTACCTGTGTATAATTTCCAACCAGTGACGCGTTATTTCCCGTTGAGCCGTAAGCGAAATTCGTCTTTTCCTGCTCCCATGTTTTCACGACATCTGTCCAGTTAATGAATGATTTGCTGTACAGATGATTTTGGCCAAGAATGTATCCACCTGTTTTGTGTAAAATAAACATATTTTTCATAAACATTGACGAATATAAATAAAGCTCTACAAAAGAATTACTTAGTTACGACCCCCCTCAACAGGCTTAGATTTACAAAAAGAGCAAATGATTGTTGTTTTCTTGTTTTTCATCACCCCTTAAAGTCAACAAGAAAATATATGTTGCAATATGTTTTGAATGAAACAAGCGAACCGTAGAAAATTAATTTAGGATGAAAATAAAAGCATTTTACATTTTGTATGAGCTCAAAGTGTTTCGCATGTATATCTGACTGCCTGATAAGATTCTTGTGTCAGTTTTATACCTGGCGACGTTCGCTGGTACCAAGTACTATCGGCCGTGCATCGGCGCACCCATCTGTCTGCTGTGCTACTTAGGCCGGGGTTCTCCTTCTAATAATGAACCCATATAGTACGATCACTTGCTTGCGTGTCTTTGATTAATTGAAATAAAAATGTGCCGTTAACAATTCGCAATACAGGATAAGTTGTATACGTTGATGATCAAAACCCGTGTACAGTAAGATATATATTAACGTAAATGTTTCATACTGCAGCTTAACGTTTAAGTTTAATAATAACTATCATTATCATGTTAATTTTTTACTGTCTGACTAACAAGATTTGCAGTTATGATGTAATAATTTTAATTAGAGACAAATACTCATGTTATACCGCTAAAAACAGCCATATAGTTTTTAGCATTGTGCGTATAATAGCAAAAATATGTGTACACTCAACGTACATTTTTTATAGCGATGTGAAAAAGGGAGAGTTGATAAGATAAAGCAAAGACCTATAGATAACATGTCTTTTTTCGGCGACCGACTTTGCTCACTACGCGAAGTTCGTAACGTTGCGCTTTCAGACATTCATTGCTCTGCAAACTGACAACCGAGCGTTCAAAACACTAATTAACACATTAAGATTGTTAATAACAATATCAATATAATATAAACTACCAGATCATGCTCAGAATACCCTACGACAACAAATATTAACGACTAATTACGAAGAATAATTGATTGCTTTATAACAAAATGGCCGACAGCAGCTGGAACAGGGAAGAATCTACAGGTACACCGGCATGTCGAAAATCAATGTCACGTGAGCCGCGTCCGCCGTAAGATATTATCGCATATCGCTATCACGAAGAGGAGAGTTTCCAATCTGTGTTATCTATAGGTCTTTGGATAAAGGGAAAAAAATAACTGTAATAATATTGAGCGACCATTGCATGAAAGAGAAGAAGCGAAAAAATGCAAATAATACAGAAAATAGGAAAAAAAATTAATTAATATAAACGTTACGGACCATTAGCCGCATGTCTGCCGCTGGGGGAGATACATGGGTCCGGATCTCGTTGTGCAAGGCAGCAATAGTTGCGAGGTCTGGGACAAAAGCATACAGTAGTTGTCGATTTAGAGAACTCAACGTAGAACATGGTACGCAGCCATATAGACACATTTAGTGGTTGTTCGTTTATTTTAAATATAATTATATCTGCTAGTTGTTTATGAAATAGGACAACGTTTGCAAAAAGAAGACAAATGGTTCATCGTGAGAAACGGAAAGATAATTTAGAAATGTGTTGTTTTTATCTTTGTTATTTCAATAAATAATCACAAGGTCTCTTCTCAGCGTTGCGTGGACTTGTTTACGCTGTTCACCGTTGAACAAAATCACTTCTTAAAAATCACATTTTATTACGATTTACACACAGTTCTTTTTGGTATGCGAGCTTTTTAACATAACGTTTTCTCCACTCCGGCATACCTGTGTCTGATATTTTGATCGTCTTTCCTGTCAATGGTCGGTTTTCACAATTGAGATGACCAGGGAATGCCGCATACCGGTCGATGCAGGTTGGATTGAACGGTCTCTGAAAGAGGAGGATTAAACAAATGCGATTACGCTTATTCAAGGTTCATTTCTGTTTATTCTTACTGATAAGTTATATAAACTACGGTATATGCACATTTACTAGCTATCGCATCCAGAAACTACTGCCGTTCTAGAAAGATCATTTGTACATTAACCCATTTATGTCTAGTGGACTCTTCCATTCTTCTAAATTGGATCAATTTATTTCTAAAATTAGGGATGTCTAGTATTATTATTTCTATATTAAGAATATTTTTATTACAGAACTTCCTTTAAGCAAACAGCGCAGACCCTGATGAGACGCCGCATCATCATCAGGGTCTACGCTTTTTGCCAAGGCCTTTTTTCTAGACGCTAGGCATGGGTTAAAGAGGGGTCTAGTACCGCTTCAGCTCCATAAAACCATATATGGTCTATCTATATGTTCAATGATCAAAAGTGTTAATATGCATTATGCACGTGATATTCAGTGAACCCGTCTGAATGCAGTTTCTTTAATGCTCTGCAATTTTGGAAATATAGTTGCAGTATGATGAGTATCTGTTAAGAGATTAATCCGTTTTTGTTGAGAACTCTTCACTCCGTTGAACAAGTACTAGTTTGGGCACGTCTCATTTGACTCAGATATTTATCATTATATACCGACGCATAAGCGTTTGTTTTGTTTCATTTTGAACAATTTATCACTTTATTTTATCATTCTAGTATCGTTGCATTCTCTTTTGACAAGACGTTAAGTTCTCACAGTCGTAAAATTTGATAAAAAATGAAGATTACGTTTTCGTATCATATAATTGCCATTGAACTAATCCGCATGGTTCCAGAGTTAAGTTCTGTTTATGATAAGTCAATGTATATATAAGCAACATTTGAAGTGTATTTTTTTCTAACTAAAAATGCGCGCAACCTTTTTTTCTATGCGAGTTAATATATATATTAAAAACGTTTGCTGTAAACAAAACTTGATTGATCATCTGTTTTCCTTATTTAATATTAATAAAGTTTCAGGACACTTTGTCTAAATTTTGTTGTTCCTTAATACATTCAGTTTAGAAATAAGTAATCCTTAAATTGTGTATAATATGATATTGAATTACATAACCCTTTGTGTCAAACTTAAAGAGGTAAATTTACATTTACAATTTCGTGATGTATCACGAGGGGTATCACGATATGTATGCTGGCATATACATGTATTTTAATCGGCTATTTAAAACCTGGCTTAATAAAAAACATGTGATTTTTACTTTTAAATTAGTTTTACTTACTGGCGAATAACACGTTAGGTTTGGCGGTACCTGTCCCAATACTTCTCCTTAAAAACAACACAAATTAAAAAAAATATGCGATTCGCAGTGCGAAAACAAAAGAAATACAATTAGGAAGAGAGAGATATAATCATACATGCGCTAAATAGTTATCAAATATTTCTACTATGATCTGCTTATTATTTTGCACTAGTTCCAAAAATATTGCCTGAAAAAGGAGTCTCTATAAACACGCACACACACTCCACAATATTTTTTCATCTCACACATAAATATTTATATTGATCGTGTCCATATTTGATTATGTTTTCTACACAATGGCCCTACATAATTGATTCTGCATAAATCTTTAGTCGTGAGTTCTAGGAACATACACATGCACCTAAATGTGTGCTTTTAGAAAATCTGTATCTATGTTGGTACTTCAAATGAGTCATTGTGGCCATCTTCAAATACGAAAGTCGTGCTTAATTACTCAAGAATTCGTGAACTTTTAAGTTTGCAATATTCACAGTCGATAATACTGTTTGATATAGTATTGGGGTTATACCTCTTGTTTATGTACAGTATGATTTCACAAAATGATAAGTCTGAATGAGAACGAATTGCAGACTGTGTTCACAATGCTCGCAGCATAACGGACGACTGATTGATTGTGAGCGAAAAAACTTAAAAGGCGGGTAGTTCATACCAAACTGATACTTCGTTGAAGTCATCCCGAAAAGAGCTAAGTAAATATGCGGTTTTAAGAATAATGCATGTATAATAAATGGATCTTATAGTGAACCAAGTTTGGTGATTGAACACATATTTAATATTCAGTTGTATTTTTAATATGGTTTGAATGTTCCCTCGAATGTCAGCATACAGCACAAGAAATAAATTTATTAAATAAGACACACACGTATTATATATAAGATTGTAGATTTAGTAAAACTTGCGTTATAGCACCTTTTATGTTAAATTGATGTTGCTTCTAGTTCAAATCCATTAGAAAACAAACAAATGCAATAACTGGGTGTATGCTTTGTCGATAAACTCCTGTATGTTTGTGATCTCAATGTGAGGAATTAAAAAAAAAACTAATGGAAAAACTTCACAACTTTTCAGCCATTCCAATGCACAGAAAACCGATTTTGTGATAACAGTGTTATAGTGTGTAATTGATGCTGTTCAATCAAAGTGAGACATTTGCTCCTTTAATGATGGCTCATATTAAAAAACAGTTAATTTTCATCGGTGTGTTGCGATTTTCCATAAAATAGTTACGTTAGCACAAGCGAGTGTCGGACATTCATTGCAAATTTGCACTTTCATTATATGTAGTTTACTTGTCCATTTATTTAGATGGAAACGACTGTCGTGTAAGAATTTTCTCGTCATTTAGTGTGCCTGATTGAACAAAAACCACCAACAGCCAAATTACTCTCTTTCTTAAACAATATTTTGGAAACTCCATAATAGGTACATACTTAACGTATATAATAAAAGAACGCTAGATATGTGCATGTTTGATGTTTCCTATTTGTGTGATTTCGGATTCAATTTCAGCTAACTATATCATAATATATATTGGATATATTTAGTACGTAATAACTATGGCGATGAAAGAAGACGCTTTACGCACCTGTTACCAGCAAAAAGAGGGCAAACAACACTATATCCATCTGAAGTAAACATTTAACACAGCGCTAATAAAAAATATACAAATACAGAATGAGCGTGCATACATGCTAGCTATCAAAATGCCTCATCAACAATTAACTCCCTTGTTTTACTTAAAAAATCAAAAACGGTCAAAACCAACGAAAATTTCGTTAAGTATTTCGTAAAATAAAGTTAACACCTAAATAGTCAGTGTTCCTTATAGCAATAGCCAAAATTTTAACGCTAGATGTGGTATGATTACATACATTAATGTAGATACAAAATGCTCGTTTTTATTTATTTGGGACATAATTAATTACATTTTAATTTCCCGCGAATATATCTATTCATACGACACACGAACGATGAAATGGTACCATGTGCAAAACAATAATAAAAACGAGCATTTTGTATCTCCAAACATCTATTTTACCAGACCACATCTGGCGTTGAAATTTCAGCAATTGACAAATATTTCTTTTAATGTTGTTATTGAATATAATTACTATTTAAATAATTGTTTTGACTTTCATTAAGTGAAATTTGCAATAACAAATATAGTATCGTTTGTAAATCAATATTTTAACATATTGAGCCCAATGTAAATAATACTTTATATTTTATCATATGTATTTTAAATGAAAATCAACCGTTAATCCCCAGTTTCTGATAACTGAGATATCTCCAAACGACCGCTTGTTTTTATCCAAGGTGCATTCTTAAGGGGGTCGATAAGCGAAGACTCTACATGTTCCATAGACATATATTTTAAAGTGTTTGCAGTTTATTTTTCCTTTAAGAAGTTTGAATTTACGATAAGAAATGTATTTTTAATTTTTCAATTTGTGTCATAAAGGACATTATCCCAGTTTCATAAGATTTATAAGAAGTTATTCCTGCAAAAGTAATATCCAAGTTTCAGATAATTACCATATTTTCATGCATTTTATGGTTTGATGTTTTTTCACATTGTAAAAAAGAGTTATTTTATTAGTACACATTTGTGTTTCAAATAACAAATAACATGTTGTTGTTTTTTTTTATTTGGTAAAATATGTCTTATTTTAATTTTCGTCAGGGAGTCGCCTTAAATTATGTGCCACCCTTTTGCAGATATGGTCTACATGGAAAGAAAGTGGGTCAAAATAAAGTGATTGCTAAAGTTTGACTTTCCTTTCGTAAACATTCCTGTCAGCAATACATATTGAAGTGGCATGAATGATATTAAACGTTTTTTAGCTGGATACATTTAACTTAAGGCCTGGCGACAAACGACGAAAATTGGAATGTTAGACAATCTTTAAAATACAAACATAAACATTTATATAAAATGTTTATGCCTGATTATATATAGATTTCTTGTAATTGGTGGTGGTGATGGTGGTGGTGGTGGTCGTGGTGGTGTTCATGGTGGGGGTGGTGGGTGGGGTTGTTGGGGTGGAGGTGGGGGTAGGGGGATAGGGGGCGTGGTTGTGGTGGTGGTGGTCGCGGTGGTCGCGGCAGTGGTGGTGGTTCACGCAAGGCATGCTGACAAATTGTCTGTCTTTACGAGTAAGGTGAGCTAGAAACCAGTTCAATACAATCTGTGTGTAACGGTACCAAACTTAAGCTGCTCACTTTTTACAACGCGCGGTAATGTAGTTCAATGAGTAGTTTGCAAAAGCGCAAATTTATTCGAATACTCGGGTTGTCCCCAAAACTTGGGAATATTGATCTTTGCTAGTCATTTGTGAGTTATAAATCAGTTTGGCAATAATATGACTGACTGAGCAATAGTGGAGATTACACTACATTGACAGCTATCACAAAAATTTAGTAAATAAAGTGAGATTTACTGCAAAAGTTCTATTTGTAGTCATATCAGGCGTAAAAATATTTTACTTTGTAAAAACGAAAGCAGCACGCTGTGGGGCTATACGTTGCACACCGGTTTATCAGTCGGTCCGTCGGGCGTCACATTTTTCGTTTGTCATAAATTGTGGCCGCTTTCAAAACTTCCTTGTGAATTGAAATATATCAAACAACATTAAAACGAATGTTAATCGAAACAAAACCCTGGACTGCTACAAGTGCGCGAACAATCTGAACACATCGGACAGTGGGCTACACCACACCGTCGATCGCCGTTATGGCGGAATTGTCCGAGGGTTCTCGATTGGAGCGCGAAATGTCAATCGTGTTTAGTACAATTTATGGCTAACGGTTGATTTCAGAGTAGGAGATCATCACGATCCTGACGAGGCGTATCTGAGTGTTGCTAATGCATTATTAAATCACGGACCGCATAACGTCCCGAAAAACAACACGTTCAATGTGTCATCCGCCCAAGTTATACATCAACACACGTTTGTTTAAAATTGAAAAGCGTTAGAGTTTCAAGAACCATTCGATAATTTACAACTCATCAACCACAGATTGCGTTGACCAATAGTGCAATGATGTAAAGCCCCGGTCCCATATAAGCACGGTTGAACACGGCAGTCCGGATCGTCCCGAACCCACCCCCCCCCCCCAAATCCGGCAGCAACACGACATAAACACAGCACACATGCGGATTGTCCCGGACAGTCACGGCAGAGCTACAGACCTCAGAGCCACAGACCTACACAGCAGAGATAGGGATAAACACAGACACACACAGTATTTACACGGATCATCCCGGACCGACACGACAACGACACGGACTTACACGGAATCCATACGGACCATCTCCGATCTGCGCCGGACCGACAAAAACTTGTAAGAAAGCATGTTAATTTTCGGTGAGTCTATCATTAATCAAAGCTCAAGGTGTAACCTCGTATACACATATAAAACGTCAAAATGCCACATAAATGAAACTTTATTATGTTGTAAAAGTGGGCCATTTATTTTCCAAAAGATCGCCACGAGCAGCAACAGCTACCGATGAAGAACAACACCAACAAGAAGATCCAAGCTCGAGGCTCAGATCAAGGTTGCAATTACATTTACAAGTAGATCAATAACCATCAACACCACCCACAGAAACTAACGCCTAAAGAAAAAAGAAGACGTCCCTAGTCCTTTCAGGGTAAATTGGGGTCATCATGGCCGATTGGCTCCATGAGAACCCTATGTTGAAATGCATTGGTGCCTAATTCAACCTAAATGAATTTGTAGTCGGCGTCGACCATGGCCTTGATGATTATAAATTGATAATTGTTGTAGTTCAATGAGCTACCACACCTTGCACAAGGTACGGCGATGTTCTTTCCGTCCAATACAACCACATAGTAATGCAACTGCTTTAGGTCGCCGAATTGCTTGACGATGCTCTTCTATTAATCCTGCGTTTCAGGACAGGGCATCGGTTCCTTAGCAAATTCTACAAACACGCATGGCAGACACGAATGATGATCTTGTGGATGGTGCTGTATGCGACCCGAAAGCCATACAACAGACAGTGGTAACTGTCCCCGATGTAAGGTACCGTAATGTTTTTGCAAACTTAATGCCAGCCGTCAGAGCCATCCCGCAGTTTAACTTCTACGGTTTGATTCTTTGTTATGTCAAGATCTTTTGCTATGTGCAGGATATTAAAAAACCTTTTGCGTCTTGAGTTCGCCCATCAGTCGTACGTTATCAACCAGGCTTGGTCGTCTGCCATTCACAGCCATTGTGTGACCCATAATATTATGGTTCTTCTTTACAGTCTATTCACTGGTGGAGATAACTATTTTTCTCGATTTTTCTTTTTTATGTCGTAGCTTCGATTTTGCAGTCAGAATATTGTTTTCAACCTGAGCCTTTTGCAGTAGAAGCTGGCATCTTATCAGCATCAGCTTGTTCTCCGTCGTCATCTCATCGCCCATGTTGCAACGTCGGTAGCACAGGGGACAACCGTACAATTGCCGTCACAGTCCTTGAAGGACAGGGTCGGAAATGTGTTCATTGACTGTTAAGGACGAACACGGACAACCAAGGCATAAATACGGTTGTCCCCGGACTCTATACAGCTGTCCCGGACCCCACACGGCAGCTACACGGACCATCCAGGATGGTGATATCATCCCGGATCGTCACGGATAAACATGGATTTAACTTTCCCAAAACTGCCGTGTTGGCCACCCGGACCCCAAGGACAATGCCGGACGTTCCATAAACAGCAAGGTTCGTCACATAGCTACATGGCCTCGACACGGTTTACATGCCGGATCAGGCCAGATATGAATCGTGTTGATCTGGCATCTGTATGGGACTGGGGCTGAAGGAATTGCTAAATAGCACACGGTCGCCTTATCAAAACAATCTACTTCAAATTATCGGACAAAATTAATTTCGAACTGAAAGGTCAGGTATTTTGTTTTTGCGACTTTACGGCTATATGACTCATGGTCGCTTTTAGCTGTGCATTTATGTTCACATTGTCTTTCAGAAAGCCTGTCCAATCATCCGACCATCTTTTGAAAGTACTGATTTTTTCGAGTGGCATTGCAGACCTAAACTGCGTTCTATCAAGTCTGCCCTATATGGTTGAAATATGTGCACCGGATTGTCCTTGTTCTTGTTTTATTTGAGTTGCTTTTCAATCGTCTGTATAGGCTATCGGCGTTTTTTTATTAAGATGTCGAAAACACAAAACACATACATGTACATACATGTACTATTAATTGCTACATATCTTAATGTTTCTTTAAAGAACTACCACAGTTGTTTCAGACATATATACTATAATATAAATAAGATTTACTAGAAATTATAATGCAATCACTTTAATAACATGCCACTAGTATTTATAATTAAAAAATCGAGTACGCGCATTAAGTTCAAACAATTACAATGAATCATTGAAACACATATAGTTTTACTAAAATGACATGCAGTTTGACTGTTTGTTTGTAATTGTTTTACTGGAACAAAATCATCGCACACGTCGTTGCTATGAAAGTCAGCAACAGGAATTGATGCTGCTTGGATGACACGCCCAGGTTACGCTGGTTCCACGCAGTGTTGCACACCGGAAGTCCCTTCTCCCAAGGCATTCTGGATATCGCACTGACGTTCCATTTTGCATCGGAATCTGAAACATCCTTAAATTATAATGAATGATACAAAATGAAAATCGATAAAGCAATTTTTTTTTTATAATAAATCCGCAGAACACTAAATAAATGTAAATAATACACATGGAGTTTATTATACAGTGTATATGAGTATACATGCAAATAATAATAGTTAACACAGTTTAAATTTAACAATTAAATAAAAATTTAACAATAAGTGTCTGTCGTATTTTGAGTAATACAGAGTTAAAATGGCTATATATGTGCTTTTCTTTGTGCACACCAACACAGCATGTACAGGTGCGTATTAACGTTTGTCGAGTATATATTACATACACGGACAGACGTTGCACATCCACGGACACCGGAACATCGTGGTTAGCTTCGTGCCGCAAGTGCCTCGAAGTGTCGTTAAACACTCTGGATCAGTGTCGTTAGACCCGATGCATACCACTGAGATAAATGAATTTTATAATTTCTCTTAGAACAAATCAAACTTTTTTTTCAAATCGAAAACATGCTGGTAAGAAAAAATAAAAGTTAAATAACACAACACGCAGTTTTGAAATGTTAGATGCAACACAACTCATTTATGACAAAAATAAGAGTTCGTGTATTTTCATCGACATTTTAAAACGTCTTACGACATATATTCATACTGTCATGAAAATGTTGTGTTCATTTAAAGACGCAGTAAGATAAAAAAAACTTACGGTCACATATGGTCCTTGTGTAGGTGCCGGGCGGAACAGTCTGGATGCAGTCACAGGTGCCGGAGGTCATGTTGAGACTCGAGCCTCCCAGACAGAGAAGCTTGTTGAAATCTAGAAATCAAGAAAACACCAGGTTTGTAAAATAACCAGAATAATTTATTTGCATTGTTTACATGCGAAGGTATTTGTTGCAGTATTTGTAGTTAAAATGGCACGAAGCGTAACGTGCCAAAGTCTGATAATGTTCTTTTAGGTCTGCTATAACTCAAAATATGTATAAAATATGCTCTCATTAAAATGATAGTTAAAAAATGGAATAACTAAATTTCAGTAAATCTGCATAATCCGCTAAAACTGTATACGTATTGATTGTATGAAGAATCTCTCTTTTATCAAGTTCTTGTACATGTATGCACAACATTGGACCGAAATATAAAAGAGATAAGGCTATTACTTCCTACCACAAAGTCCAATGGTAGTGTTACAATGACTTGCACAATCGTCACAGCCTCCTGTGATGTTTGATGCTTTGTATGGCCGGTCAAGCTTTGCTGTGTCCAATCTGAAAAAAGCTTATAGTTTTACAAATAACATTTTTGGATAAAAAAATCAAACGCTCGACGTACCCGAGGACATTAAGGAATAAATATGAGTCATGCTCTGTGAAAAGGGGGTTTAATGCATGTGCGTAAAGTGTCCTTCCAGATTAGACTGTGCAATCCACACAGGCTAATCAGGGACGACACTTTCCACCTTAACTGGATTTTTGCTAGGAAGAGATCTTGTTGAAACAAAAAATATCATAAAAGCGGAAAGTGTCGTCGCTGTCCGCAAAGGCTAATCCGGGACATGCATTAAACCTCTTTTTTACCGAGCACGACCCATATGTATTATACATATCCAAAATAAATAAAAACACAATAAGAATGATGAATAATAACCATGCGTATGACATAAAGGAATATGTGCACGATGAGTCCGCCACCGTTTATTTCGCATATCTAAAACATGAATCACCATAAATATTTTCACATTATCGCCATGCGTTCGACTGCCGAGTTGTTGTCCTTACATCGGGACATAAAGGCAGATATACATGAAGTGACATTGAATTGGGACATAGAGGAAGATATAAGGTATTGTCCTTACATTGGGTCATAGAGACATATATACAGGAAGTGTCCTTATATCGGGACATAGAGGCAGATATACAGGTAGTGTCCTTACATTGGTACATAGAGTCAGATATACAGATAGTGTCCTTACATTAGAACATAGAGGCAGATATACAGGTAGTGCCCTTACATTAGGACATAGAGGCAGATATACAGGTAGTGGCCTTACATTGGGACATAGAGGATGATATACAGGTAGTGTTCTAACATTGAGACATAGAGACAGATTTACAGGTAGTGCCCTTACATTGGGACATACAGGCAGATATACAGGTAGTGTCCTTACATTAGGACATAGAGGCAGATATACAGGTAGTGCCCTTACATTAGGACATAGAGGCAGATATACAGGTAGTGCCCTTACATTGGTACATAGAGGATGATATACTGGTAGTATTCTTACATTGGAACATAGAGACAAATATACGGGTAGTGACCTAACATTGTGACATAGAGGCAAATTTACAGGTAGTGCCCTTACATTGGGACATAGAGGCAGATATACAGGTAGTGCTTTTAAATTGGTACATAGAGGATGATATTCAGGTAGTGTTCTTACATTGGGACATAGAGACAGATATAAACGTAGTGCCCTTACATTCGGACATAGAGGGTGATATACAGGCAGAGTCCTTACATTGAGACATAGAGGCAGATATACAGGTAGTGCCCTTACATCGGGACATAGAGGCAGATACACAGGTAGTGAGTGCCCTTACATCGAGACTTAGAGGCAGATATACAGGTAATGTACTTACATCGGGACATAGAGGCAGATATACAGGAAGTGCCCTTACATTGGGACATAGAGGCAGATATAGAGGTAGTTTCCTTACATCGGGACATAGAGATAGATATACAGGAAGTGCCCTTACATTGGGACAAAGAGGCATACATACAGGGAGGGTCCTTACAATAGAACATAGACGCATATATGCAGGTAGTGTCCTTACATCGGAACATAGAAGCAGATATACAGGTAGTGTCCTTATATTGGGATATAGAGGCAGATATACTGGTAGTGACCTTATATTGGGATATAGAGGCAGATATACAGGAAGTGCCCTTACATTGGGACAAAGAGGCATACATACAGGGAGGGTCCTTACAATAGAACATAGACGCATATATGCAGGTAGTGTCCTTACATCGGAACATAGAAGAAGATATACAGGTAGTGTCCTTATATTGGGATATAGAGGCAGATATACAAGAAGTGCCATTACATCAGGAAATAGAGGAAGATATACAGGTAGTGTCCTTACATTGGGACATAGAGGCAGATATACAGGTAGTGTCCTTAAATTTGATCATAAACGCAGATATACAGATAGTGTCCTTACTTCGGGACATAGAGGCAGATATACAGGTAGTGTCTTTACATTTGGACATAGAGTCAGATATAGAGGTAGTGTTCTTAAATTGGGACATAGAGTCAGATATAGAGGTAGTGTCCTTACATTGGGACATATTGGCAGATAAACAGCAAGTACCCTTGCATTGGGACATAGAGGCAAATATACAGGTAGTATCCTTACATTGAGACATAGAGGCAGATATACATATAGTGTCCTTACATTGGGACATAGAGGCAGATATACAGGTAGTGTCCTTACATTGGGACATAGAGTCAGATATAGAGGTAGTGTCCTTACATTGGGACATATTGGCAGATATACAGCTAGTACCCTTGCATTGGGACATAGAGGCAAATATACAGATAGTATCCTTACATTGGGACATAGAGGCAGATATACAGATAGTGTCCTTACATTGGGACATATAGGCATGTATACAGGTAGTGCCCTTACATCGGGACATAGAGGCAGATATGCAGGTAATGTTCTTACATTTGCACATAGAGGCAGATATACAGGCAGTGCCCTTATATTGGGACATAGAGGCAGATATACATATAGTGTTTTTACATTTGGACATAGCGGCAGATAAACAGATACTGCCCTTAAATTGGGACATAGAAGCAGATATACAGGTAGTGTCCTTACATTGGGACATAGAGGCAGATATACTGGTAGTGACCTTACATTGAAACATAGAGGCAGATATGCAGGTAGTGCCCTTACATCGGAACATAGAGGCAGATATACAGGTAGTATCCCTACATTGGGACATAGAGGCATATATACAGGTAGTGTCCTTACATCGGGACAAAGAGGCAGATATACAAGAAGTACCCTTACATTGGGACATAGAGGCAGATATACAGTAAGTGCCCTTACATTGAGACATAGAGGCAGATATACAGGTATTGTCCTTACATCGGTACATAGAGGCAGATATACAGGTAGTGCCCTTACATCGGGACATAGAGGCAGATATAGAGGTAGTGTCCTTACATCGGAACATAGAGGTAGATATAGAGGAAGTGCCCTTACTTTGGGACTAAGAGGCATATATACAGGGAGGGTCCTAACAATTGAACATAGAAGCAGATATACAGGAAGTGTCCTTATATTGGGATATAGAGGCAGATATACAGGAAGTGTCCTTACATCGGGAAATAGAGGAAGATATGCAGGTAGTATCCTTACATTGGGACACAGAGGCAAATATACATGTTGTGTTCTTACATTGGGACATAGAGGCAGATATACAGGTAGTGTCCTTACATTGGAACATAGAGTCAGATATACAGGTCGTTTCCTTACATTGGGACATAGAGGCAGATATACAGCTAGTATCCTTACATTGGGACATAGAGGCACATATACAGATAGTATCCTTACATTGGGACATAGACGCAGATATACAGATAGTGTCCTTACATTGGGACATAGAGGCAGATATACAGCTAGTATCCTTACATTGGGACATAGAGGCAAATATACAGGTTGTGTTCTTACATGGGGCATAGAGGCAGATATACAGGCTGTGCCCTTACATTGGGACATAGAGGAAGATATACAGATGGTATCATTATATTGGAACATATAGACATAGAGTCAGATATACAGGTCGTTTCCTTACATTGGGACATAGAGGCAGATATACAGCTAGTATCCTTACATTGGGACATAGAGGCACATATATAGATAGTATCCTTACATTGGGACATAGACGCAGATATACAGATAGTGTCCTTACATTGGGACATAGAGGCATATATACAGCTAGTATCCTTACATTGGGACATAGAGGCAAATATACAGGTTGTGTTCTTACATGGGGCATAGAGGCAGATATACAGGCTATGTCCTTATATTGGGACATAGAGTCAGATATACAGGTTGTTTCCTTACATTGGGACATAGAGGCAGATATACAGCTAGTATCCTAACATTGGGACTTAGAGGCAGATATCCAGGTAGTATCCTTACATTGGGACATAGAGGCAGATATACAGATATTATCCTTACATTGGGACATAGAGACTACAGGTAGTGTCCTCACATCGGGCCATAGAGGAAGATATACAGATAGTGTCCTTACATGGGGATATAGAGGCAGATATACAGATAGTGTCCTTACATTGGGACATAGAGGCAGATATACAGGAAGTACCCTTACATTGAAACATAGAGGCAGATATACAGGTATTGTCATTACATCGGTACATAGAGGCAGATATACAGGTAGTGCCATTACATTGGGACATAGAGGCAGATATACAGATAGTATCCTCACATTGGGACATAGAGGCAGATAGACCGATAGTATCCTTGCATTGGGACATAGAGGCAGATAGACAGCTAGTATCCTTACATTGGGACATAGAGGCAGATAGACAGCTAGTATCCTTACATTGGGACATAGAGGCAGATATACAGATAGTATCCTTACATTGGAACATAGAGGCATATATACAGATAGTATCCTCACATTGGGACATAGAGGCAGATATACAGATATTATCCTTACATTGGGACATAGAGGCAGATATACAGCTAGTATCCTTACATTGAGACATAGACGCAGATATACAGATAGTTTCGTTACATTGGGACATAGAGGCAGATATACAAGTATCGTCCTTACATTGGGACATAGAGTCAAATATACAGGTTGTTTCCTTACATTGGGACATAGAGGCAGATAGACAGCTAGTATCCTAACATTGGGACATAGAGGCAGTTATACAGATAGTATCCTTACATTGGGGCATAAAGGCAGATAGACAGCTATTATCCTTACATTGTGACATAGAGGCAGATATACAGATAGTATCCTAACATTGGGACATAGAGGCTGATATACAGAAAGTATCCTTACATTAGGACATAGAGGCAGATATACAGCTAGTATCCTTACATTGGGACATAGAGGCAGATATACAGATAAGGTCCTTACATTGGGACATAGAGGCAGATATACAGATAGTATCCTTACATTGGGACATAGAGGCAGATATACAGATAGTGTCCTTACATTGGGACAAAGAGGCAGATATACAGATAGTATCCTTACATTGGGACATAGAGGCAGATATACAGATAAGGTCCTTACATTGGGACATAGAGGCAGATATACAGCTAGTATCCTTTCATTGGGACATAGAGGCAGATATACAGATAGTATCCTCACATTGGGACATAGAGGCAGATATTCAGATAGTATCCTTACATTGGGACATAGAGGCAGATATACAGATAAGGTCCTTACATTGGGACATAGAGGCAGATATACAGATAGTATCCTTACATTGGGACATAGAGGCAGATATACAGATAGTGTCCTTACATTGGGACAAAGAGGCAGATATACAGATAGTATCCTAACATTGGGACATAGAGGCAGATATACAGATAAGGTCCTTACATTGGGACATAGAGGCAGATATACAGCTAGTATTCTTACATTGGGACATAAAGGCAGATATACAGATAGTATCCTTACATTGGGACATAGAGGCAGATATACAGGTAGTGCCCTTACATTGGGACATAGAGGCAGATATACAGGTAGTGTCCTCACATTGGGACATAGAGGCAGATATACAGGTAGTGTCCTTACTTTGGGACATAGAGGCAGATATACAGGTAGTGTCCTTACATCGGGACATAGACGCAGATATACAGGTAGTGTCCTTACATTGGGACATAGAGACATATATACAGGTAGTGTCCTTACATTGGGACATAGAGGCAGATATACAGATAGGGTCCTTACATTGGGACATAGAGGCAGATATACAGGTATCGTCCACCACAGTCCGCAGCGCCACAGCCAATTGAAACCGTCTCGGCCGAGATCATCTGAAACAGGAAACAGATGGTACCAAATAGTGTGATGATGTATCTTTAATCGGGAGTTTGAACTAATGCTGCACCATATCAGTTTTTCGCTACACGTTAAGTCAGTCCCACAAATGATAAATTTAACTATTAACTATAACACGTGGGCCGCCATACGATCTTTACATGAGTATATATTACCGTGGTGATTTTGTGCTTTAAAGGCAAAAGCTTATTAACGTTTTTTTGGAATTCCCGTAGTGTTATTAGTATATTCATTTATTGTACTACTTCAATAATCACGTGTTATCATGTTACTCCTGTTGTAGTGCACTTTGCTGTCAACCCGATTTTGGTAAGTGCGCTGCAATGGTGAATATGATGCGGGAAATGGAACGCACTTTGGTAATATTCTGTACACCCTTTTCGGTTGATATACACTTCCACATTATAAGCGTTATAACCACTACCACCATAAAAACTATCACAATCATCATCAGAATCATCATCATTATTATCAGAATCATCTTTAACAACAACAGCAGCAGCATCGTCGTTATCGTTTTCATCACTATCGTAACCATCATTATCAGAGACAACATATTATTATTCAATTATTGCTTATCAAGAACTTCAAACAATTTTAGCATCAAGTAAGCATTTCGTTTGATACAAAATTATCACAATCAAAACAAAACACACGCTGTTTATAATAATGATCACGATCAAGCAAAAGATGCTGACGATAGTGATTGTTGATGATGATAAATGTAGTTCTCTTGATGAAGACAACTATTATAAATGATAAAACAACGATGAAGTTAACGTTGTTAATATTGATTATGATAATGATGAATATAAGTCCGGTGAAACATACCCACCTGTGTATAATTGCCTATCAAGGTCGCGTCATTCCCCGGCCCTCCGTACGTGAAATGTGTCTTCTCCGCCTCCCACGCCGCTATGACGTCCGTCCATGTGATTGCAGTGGGGCTGAACAAAGAGTTCTGTCCGGGAATGAACGCACCTGAGAATAATTGGTGAGCTAAATGCATGTGTGCACAGTCTTGTCCAAGATTAGCATGTTCAGTCCGCACAGGCTTATAAGGGACGAAACTATCCGCTTTTATTGAATTTTACGTTTAAATAAGGTATTTTCTTAACGAATATTATGTTTAGGTGGAAAGTTTCGTCCCTGCCTTGTTAATATAGGGGGACACTTTAGCCCCGTTTTCACAGGACGAGCCTAATGTTTCCTATCAGTCAAGCTGAAGAAGAGGTTCTGTAATAATATAACCTTTGACCAAATGAGTGTTTTGTAGTTTTTAAGATAACACAAACTCCAAGTACGGTTATATTCGGAATGATTTCATCTTCAAGCAAAGACACTTTGGTCGTCCGAGATATGTACAATAATTATGGTAATTGTGACGAACATTCTCCCAAAACGTTTATCATTACCGTTTACGTACCTGGAGTGGAACGCTGGTACCACGTGCTGTCTGCCGTACAACGTCTCGCCCATCGTCTGGCAGCAGACACAAGTCCCGCATTGGTATGCTAGACGTATATGTTATGGTGTAGAATTTAATTTAGGTAATGAAGAAACGACAGCGAAAGGAATTTCAAAAGCTTTATACCATAAAAGTTGTAGTAAAATGAGCATGCATTATTTAAAATGTCAAAACTAAGTCTTAATGTCAATGTGGTAAGTAACGACAAATGTTTGACTTCAAAATTGTTTTGCCTCTACCATTTTGTCCCGAGTAACAAGCATTGCAACTTTAATGAGCGTAGGTCCCTAACCTCTTAGTTTATTCTTCGAAATTACAATGTTCGATAGAGGAAACTTTTTTGGTACGGTCCCTTGTTATAATCGTCGGGCAACCGTTCTCAAGATACCATGCAGAAACGCATATCATGTTCAAAGACCCTTTGATTTTTGACGTGTAAAGACGCCTTCCTTGCCTAGCAAACGAAATTATCTATAGACCGAAAGACAAACATCCGACCGGCCGACGTAAAGAAATTCTTTGTTTCGATAATGTTTGTTTTTATTTTTCGAGAAGGTTATGTGATTTTCTTATTTAGTTTGATTTAACCAGAAATCACGTAACATAATAAGCAGTTTCTTGCAATACAATGTATTGATATAATATATGGACACAAACAATTCGACGGCATAGATCACACTTGGAAAACACAGTTTGTATGGTTTTCAAAAATATGCGTCTTCCAGTAAATGATTAAAGCAAATGGCAAAAGTTTTACGTGGCATATAGTATATATAAAATGTCAATATATTACTTTTGGTAGGGACATCGTTAAATGTTTAATTTTTTAACTAGAACATAACAAAGGCATAACAAGCTTTTAACTGGAATTCATCCTAAAAGTGCCGTGAGACAAACAAATCAATTTTTGTCACATTAGAATTCTCTATACGATAGTATAGTTCTTCATTTCATAATGTTTATCTACTCCCGCCACTATTACTCGTGACATCTCTGAGTTTGGGTCGGTGAATTGAACCGATTTTTAAGTGCATTTGGTGTTGAATTGACGAAACATTTGTTCACTGTAATGATTTCAATGCATGCCATTTACAGTATAGTTTATTTAAGTGTATACGAAAAGTATATGGTAAGCTTATGCAGAGTATGTCATCATAAAAGCTGTGTAAACATTGACAATTTACCATGACTAACATGTTTGACGCCCGAGGAGTAACATTGGAACGGACACGGTTATGCTGATTTGCGATATCCTCCATTTCTGAAAGACATAATAAAATTGCTAAAGCATCATTCGCATGTAATCGGGTATTAGGTGAATCACTTTTATAGTTTTTTAAGAAAGGTTATATACAACTCAAATTAGTGGATAATACACACAAAATAAAATATTCTTCAAACATATTTGATAAATATGCCATACTTCCATTTTTGTCGGAGATTTTGCTGTATATAAAGATCAAGTATTACCGCTGTCAGGAAGTGGTATTGGCTTTCCCGTGAGATGTCCGAGGTCTTCGCAGTTCAGGTGGCCCGGCAAGGCAGCGTACTTGTCTGTACATGATGGGTTGAACGGGCGCTGAAAAGAGACAGTAATGTATGTTAAACTCCGAGAAAGCTTTTTTCCATTCTGACCGTCAGAGAAAGAGAAAAACTGTAGTATCATTGTCTACATTTATATAAAATATGTTTACTGTCATATTGTTCAAGGTTATTTTATAAATGTCTTCGCAAACTAGTCAGATATCAAAAATTAAAAGTTATTGATTAATAAATGAACCACATACGTAACCAAGAGTAGTAAAGTTTATATAATTGTTGGAAAACGTTCATATTTGGACGGCTTCGAGCCTTCGCGCGGAACGTCGCGCGACGTAAAGACAATCATTATCGATAAATGTTTCGTATCAAAGGGAATAATTTGTTCAAATTAATGTTGTTAATACTAAATGATATATTCTATTTGTGAAAACGATTTATTTTATCTTTACAAATTTTATATTTTGACATTGGTGGACAATAAGTTTTCATGTGTCGAGGTTCTAAAATAATATGGCGTCATCAAATGCATTGCGCTTAGCATACGTCACTATCGAGGCGAATTTTCTGTAAAAATGTCGGACCTGGAGTTATCATCAAATACACGTGCTTTCTGAATGTGTGCTTCCTATTAACAAGCGACTCTTATTAGTAGTAATCTTATCTTATTTATAGAAACACATGCAACAAATTTATAAAAATTTTCCTGGTTCTGCAGACGATGGAAGAAATTTAGAAATGATACTAATAGAACGAAAGCGTATTAATATTCACTGCTCGTTTATGGCGGTAACCAATGGTGTGTAAAGCACAATTTAACGACAATGCACAGAGCACTAAACGAAACGTGCAAATCATTAAGTCTTTAAAACGGGGCTTAAATGGATTTAATACTTACAGGAGAGTAGCACGTTATGGTCGAGGGAGTCTGGGACTCGATCAAGCCTGAAATACACGCAGCAGACACAGCCTTATAATATATACAAAACTATTTTTTATATTAAAATAAATTATTAATTTATAAACACGATTCCGCTAATATTGCTGAATCAAAAATACGCAGTTAGATTTGAACGACAACTCAATTATATACAGTTGTGAATAGGAACTCACCAATATGTGCATAGCATAGTCAAATATTTCAAATTTCAATTGACAAATATTTAATAAACCAACTTATATTCAAATATTTTTTCCGAATTATCGTTTTTATCGGCAAATACACACACATATATTATAAATAGTTTTAATATTATACTATTAATAATATTTGAACTCGGTCTCACGCGGTCGCTGTAACGTTCCTATGCATCGGAACCACTAATCGTTGTTTATTGGGGAAAAAAACGCTCAATGGATAAAATCAAACAACCTGCTTGTTGTTGATAGATGCAAAACAAATGAAATCATGAACCGGTTTTATGATAATAAGACCGTGTATTTTAATCTTTAAGATTATCAGTTTACAATCTTTTAACATTCTTTGTACTATTAATCCAAAAATTATTATTTAGCATCTTTCCGAAACTTTTCTATAGTTAAATATTCATAACTATATGGAAAATAACTATTTTAAATTGTTGCATAATGCATAAAGATATTAATTAAATAATATCGTTTCAATATTTGTAATGTGCCCATTATACATGTCTAGTATATCTTCTAAAATTAAGGCATCAAAATTTAATTGTATACTTACCTAAATATAGTTGAATCAAAATCAAAGCCAGATTATTTGTATCCATGACTCGTCGAATTGATAATAATCTTTAAATATCGTTGTTTCTTAACCTATATGATCCCCGTACGTTTCTGTTATTTTAATACATGCTTATGCCCAAAGTTTAAGTAAGGAGAAAAACAACTTTCTCATCGAAAAAGATTAATTATATCAACTTTAATCTTTGTCTCAACTGTGTTTGTGTTCCTTCCACATGAGCCAATGGCGAAGTTACTCAACTAATTGACTGAAGATGTGTGATTGTTGATAAAGCCCACGGAACATACGACAACGGCAAACACTTGCAGATATGCCAACATCATCGCATCAATCGTGATCTGTCGGCTATCTCCGGACTCCTCCGTAAGATTTATGGAATAAATCGTTACAATCGAAAATCGATTTTGCTTGTCATTTAAATGGATTGCCATTGTAGTTGATAGGCAAAAATGAAATTCGATGTCAGTTGAAATCGATTTTCGATTGCAGAATGTTTTGTGAACACGAGGCCTGGATTGAATTGACCAGTCGCCAAATTATCGATCGCTCCGCCCACATAGTCACGTGGTCTAATGATTAGAAAACTCCGACAAGCAGATCGCAATTATAGCGGATTACGTGAGGGAAATTCTATATTTGTAATGATGTTTTATGCTCTTTTCTATAATATAAATTATTAAAGTCGCACACTAAACTAAACTGCTTTGTAAAACGTTAGTACAATCATAAAAACTTTAGAGAGAAATGGCGTAATCAAAATAAATGAGTTAACGGCAGACTGACTATCAGAAACGTTTCTTATACATATTATATATGTATATGAGTTGATGAAAAATGCGTTGTAAAAATGAGCATTTATTTCATATTGATTTTGAACTTGTATTCAACCGTCTGACAGTGAACCCGGTGGCTATTCATATATAATTTTGAAAATATTTTTATTAAATGCAAATGACATATCCATATCATGATGGTTTTTTTTGTTTATTAAAAATGTTTAGATCTTTGTTTTATTGTGTTATTTTTAAAAAGACACCGATTTTTTTTATTTAGATATAAATTAAATTTTGATTGTAACCATAATTTAATACAGGCCTAATTTCGTGGT
Organism: Dreissena polymorpha; assembly: GCF_020536995.1. NCBI lineage: Eukaryota > Metazoa > Mollusca > Bivalvia > Myida > Dreissenidae > Dreissena > Dreissena polymorpha. The sequence continues at coordinate 82,096,483 of NC_068364.1, forward strand.
TTCATTAACAGATAGTCTAATATGCATTTTATTTCATTTATGTTTAATGCGAACCTGTTACATTTCACTACCAAAAAATGAAGTGTTGGTATTACGGTGCTGTTCACGAACATTCGAATTGAATCCATTAAGCATATTATGCATTTGCTTATTTATATCAAGATGGCCCTTATATGTTAATTTCAATTTTCACATTTCTCCCTGTATCAATATATGTTGTATTAGAAATGGTGTTGTTGTATTATAAGCCGTACATTTTACACTTGAAGTCGCTTTAAGCTGGCTAAGCCGCGTTGAAATCACCTTTTTGTTGTTATTACTTTAGGTAAAACAATATTTAAGTAAACAGTTTATAATGATTTCCCTTGTTTATGCTCCACAGAAAAAAATATATAATTGGAAATCATTTAAGTAATTAAATAGTTTTCTTTTCTTGTGTACAGTACCTAACAATGCCTTAATGTTCCTTCATTCTGAGATCCACGCAACATACTGTTATTTATTAATCATCGACAATTACGCTGAGATTAATAAGCACGTGTGGCAATTATTATGTTGCCCAAACTGCTTAATAATATTGTGCATCAAACGGTATAACACGTTTTATAGAACACACACCTGGTGTGGTTAAACTATTTATTGTGTTTGTTTTCTCATTACTCGTTCATATGTTCAAGAAATAAAGATAAAATAATAACCTTTTTTAAAGTATGTAAAGCACCTACAATTTTGAATAATGATCGAACAGTAATAATCATGCATTTGATATAAAATCTGTGTAAACTCTTAAAAATTACGGCCATTCCACATGTACAACACGCTTTGTTTGTTGGACAAAATGGCGGCCAGATAAGCGTTGCTGAGGGGTGTGTGAACAATCGATATCTGATTGGCTGATCGACAAAATGTGGACGGAGTTGGCGACTGGTCAATTGGACGTAACGATTGTATACCTTTACCGCGTTTACATACGATGTTAGGTCCACTCACGGACTCTAGATGAGAGTATGCGCTCCGTGGTCCACTTCAACACTTTTATATCATCAACAGCAGGATAAAGGTGAGTTCGAGTTTAGGTAAATTGCATTTTCTCGTCCACCTAAGAATGCGGTTTATCTCATGAATTTCTTTTTTTTGCCCATCATGTTAACTCCTTGCAAACTTTTAGGGTTTGAATCATTAAAATAGTTACTTCTAAAATGCAACAATGAACGATTGCTTTGTGGTGATATATTTGCTATGCTAACGCATGTCCACGTAATTGAGTCCTTCTAACTATTAAGAAGTTTGACGATGAACGTAGGTTAGTTGGCTTTTGCCCCACCATTAATTACAACAAATATATTTATCTCCGTTATTGTGTAAATCAGGTTGTTTAACAGGAATAACTGTATATATGTACGGTTACTGATGGTTCAAAGACCTATAGAATAGGTCTTTGCTGATGATAGATACTAATTATACCGTACACAACAGTGTGGTATAGAGTTCCATGTTTAATGACTTGAAGTCGAAAAGATACAGCTTGTACAAATATCATAGACACTTATTTTCAATGGAAATATATGTAAGCTGTGCAAGTATATTTTGTTCTAAAAATCCCTATTTCTACAACGTGTTACATATGATAGTATACGATTAAATGACGTTGGACCATCCATGTATTTTTATTTCATATGTGGTCTATGTTAAGACAATAACAGACGGCAGTGCAGGGCCGGACGTCTATAATCGGCCCGCTGCCGGCATAACGGCCCGAGGGCCTGTTGCCAGAGGGCCAATTTTCGGCTAGGGCCGATTATAGACATCGGACCCGGCTCTGCCGTGTGTTATTGTTCATATTACATATCATCCTATTTTGCTCCTTCACTTATTCATTTCAGAATCATCTTTCCGTACCTTTATTTTGATTCGATTGACAACGCAATATATGAAATACCTCGTGTGACGAAATTTCTCTTACGAAACACACCAGATGAAGCTAACCTCTATGGATTTTAAGGCAAGCATTCAAATTGGACGTGGTGGTTTCTTTAAAAATAAAATATTTATTAAAGCATCGAACGAATCCAAAATGTATTTCAATTATCACGTTGGCTGAGACTGAATTTTGGCCCCATTTTGTTCAGCATCAAAGAATCATATCTGAATGGAATAATTTACCTTACGTCTGCTAAGTCATTAAATATTTCAAAAACAAAAACAGACTCCACCAACTGTGGGATAATAACGCTCAGCACCTGCTGAGTTCTAGCCAGTGTTTTATCTCAAATTAGGTATTTGGTGTATTAAATATCAATAGATCTTTTTATGTGAAAAGTGTATTAAAAACTGTTAGTGCTAAATAAGTCAAGTCATCATTATATAACGAAGGTGTAGGCTAAAAAGGATCCTGATCCTTACTTACGAGCCTAACAACGATTCTACTGTATTCTACGGCATATATAATTCGCGCGACCCCATTTTTTTCAGATTTGAAAAATCTAGGCTAGGCGGGACTTCAGATACGAATAACGTTCGGCTCGCGAAGTCATTTTGTTACTATTTATAGTAACGATACATAATATATGGATTATAAAATGCTTACCAATCAAAGTAAAACGTTATTCCTATGCATTTTCTTATGCATGATGGTCAATGTGCAGACACCTTGTCAGAATATCATCTTTATTAAATATTGAACTGCGACCAGACACTTCCGGCTTTCTATATTTTCGTTTCGTGTATGAAGCAAGCAGGGTCTAATGCTAATGTTATTGTAACACACATGGGCTACACTTGTAACTTAAGTACAGTTTACTGTTAGATATATACAAAATCAATTATATTACTGTTACTGTTACTATCAACTATTGTTCTACAACTCTTTCTCCAATATGTACATAATGCTATGTATACTTGTATCAGGAAAAAAATATGCTTCGTGGAATGATTTGTGTAACTTTGGTTAAAAGTATACATAATTATTATTATTGATCTTATTTTAATAATAATAATTAGTATTATTATAATTATTATTATTATTATTATTATTACTAAAACACATTATTCATATTAAGACCTTATACATGTAAAATACAATATGTTTGATATATTGTTGTACTTAATTAGCTTGATCGCAATTTGACGTTATTTCACATATAAAATATACAATACTGATAGTTATTAAACCAGTAAACGAATATATATTGGTATATGTACGTTTTGTTACAATTAAACATATCATTATCTTTATAAAATCATGATTATTTACTTTGCAAACTCTGCACGTTTACTTTTTCCGCTTGGGCTTTTGGAATTCTGGATGTATTGTTCAATAAACATGCCTAACTCGTATAAAACATGTACGATTTCAGTGGATTTAAAGTTGCTTCATACAATTTAAAAATCAAAGGGACATTATTCACGCAAGTTGTCAGTAAGGAACTTTGGAAACAAAATGTTATATAACATCAACCTTTACATTAATTCATCTCACATCGAAAGAAAAACAGACAACATACACACACTAGTATGATTTATTGCATCAAAATTAAACGCTAAAGTAATTGCAAGGAATATATAATTATGAAAATTCATTCGGCTTACATTTCAAAATAAAATATGCAATTCAGTGTTCAACACTTCCAAAACGAAAACGGTGTGTTTTTGTATCTTGTTTTACACCTTAATAATCAGGTAGACCCATGGAAAATGAAGCAAATGTCTAGCCACAATAATATACTGGCAATGAACAGTGTGTCGAAATAACGTGTTTATTGTTCGAAGAAAAGACTTAATTTGGAACTCATCTCAAATGCCTCTAGAACATGTCAGCCAGGAGGACTGCCATTGCTGCCCATGCCATCAAGGCGCACAGGCTGATCGCTGCAGCCGCTCCCCCGCTGTTATCCTGGCCCGGCCCCTGGTCGGATGTGGAGGAGCTTACGACGTTAGGCAGATGGCTGGTAGCCGCGGTGGTGGTGGTGCAAGCGGGAAGATCCTTCTCCCATGGCATTCTGGAGTTGGATGCGGTGCCCCAGCTAGACGCTGCATCTTTAAGTAAACACATAAAATACACTGTAAAACAGGGTTTTATATTAGTTTTATTTCTTTGATTGTGTCAGTGTTTATTGGCCGATTTGCCGAAGAACAACTATTTGTAATAATGCGGCGTGCAAACAAAACAACGAGGTCATATTAAGCTTGCCGAGTGAATTAATAGTCTAGTAATTCAACAGCATGGTCTTCTCTTGGCAATAATAAACAGAACAGACGAACACGACAGAACGCAATTTAATTTCCGTCGTACGAGTGTGAACTATACGGAAGAATATGTATTTGGTTACACAGAAATCTTTGTAAAGATCCTTTACGGTTAACACGTTTTATATTTTTAGTTCAACTGAACAAAATGGGGGCGGGGAATATCATTTTCGAATGTCAGCGTGAAAGAGTTTAATGCTTTGGTAATATAATTATGTGTACTTTTAATTGCATAGTAACTTATGTTTATCATCCAAATTATTAATTTATTATTTTTTTGCTAGCGCAGTTAAAATGAAAAATTTAGACGGATAATAATTAATAAATTATTATGTTGTAAAACAAGGATTAAACATAACTGTCCATATTTGTGTCCAAGTTGCGTAATTGACATTCATTTGTACTAAAATGCGACGCATTGTTTATTTTGAGATGTTCTCAATATGATTGAATAAAATGTTGTGTAATATTGTTTTGGCCTGGGGCGTAGCCCAAAGGCCATAGTAGTGTTGAAAGTTCTGAGCCTATCCGTACTGGCTGGCTGCCAAAATCCAAATTCCCAAAAGTCCGATTTACCACTTAATTCATGCGCAATAAAATTAGTTCTTCGCAGGTCTTAATAACCCGCCATGTAAATACAGAACATCACTATATAACATAGCAGTGTTGCTAAGCATTGGCTACGACACAGTTATTATTGTTTGCATATTCATGCGAGAATAAGTTCCTCACTTGACGGTCTAGGCCGAAAAGATACGAGTGTTTACGGAGACAGTAAGAATATTTTTTTCTGATACATTTTTGAAGACATTATATATTTGGTATTTATAAACACATTTTAAAATATCGTTATTTTATTTTGCGTTAATAAGACATTCCAGAAAAAAGAAAATGAAAAAAAAAACAACAACAAATATTGACGATCATTCTCGAAAATAGACGAAGTAACCGGATATGGTATTTCACTCCGCAGATCGAGCGCGCAAATCGAGCGCGAAAAGTTCTACGTTAGACAAATTACACTATCTGTACACCGTTCTTTATCAGAGTACCGGTAAGTTGATTTTCTTTTGTAAACACATTACAAAGGAAGTATGAGTGTTTTCCTGATCTGTTAATAATGTAATAAAACGCTATTTTAGGCTATTGGAAGTTATTTATTTGACGCCAACAATAAAAGTTTTTTTGCGGCTATGTTGTTTTTGTTTTTGTTGTTGTATATAGTCAACGCCTATGTAGACGAACCTCTACTTGATCTTTACAATTGAACAAAAGGTTATCGTTCCCACCATCAGTATCGTGTAGTTTTCCGCCGTCTTTGTACACTGTAGTATACTAGTATACACAAATAGTGTCTTTTCTTACAGTCACTGAGCTTCTGCACTCAACCGCTAGGGTCAATCCGTATAAATTCGGACAATACTTCTTCCCAAACACACTAAATGTAACCCCATGCCTTCAGTGCCTACAGCGCTTTGATTATAAATTATATGCGCTTGCTCTTAAAACAAAACAATAAGAAATAAAAACAACGACGAGTGAATAATTCCACAATCAGAAAAAAACACCAGTATTGTCTTACATGGACAGACATTACACATCCAAGGACACCGGAACATCGTAGTTAAATTCGTGCTGCACGTGCCTCGAAGCGTCTTAAAACATTCAGGATCGGTGTCGTTTGTGCCAACGCATTTCACTAAAATAAGAAAATAAAATATAGAAGCGGTGCAAACCTCAAGAAAAAATATCCGTAACCACAGTATTGGTTATGAGAAAAATAACTTTGTTAAAAAAAACAGCGCTTCACAATTACGATTTAGGATCTGACAGCGAAGATAAAGATATGATAACAAAGGACGCTCCTCGTGGATAAAACATGGCAAACTTGCGTAAATATAAGATAACCGTGCATATAGGATGTGCACAAAAACTCCATAAATAAACAAGACTATTGCCAAACAATAAAAGTCCCGTACCTACCTAGAAAATGAAATGACGTGCATAATCTCCATATTGTCATCTGTCCATGTTTCAAGTTTCATGAACACATATGAATAACTTTTAAAGTTATCGCAGGAGCCACCATTTTCAGCAATATGTATAGCCTATTTGTTGCCATAGCAACCAGAACTCTTGACGTAGGAAAAAAATGAACTGACGTGCATAATCTCCACATTGCCAGCTGTCCATGTTTCAAGTTTCATGAACAAATATGAATAACTTTTAAAGTTATCGCAGGATCCAGAAAAGTGTGACAGACTGACAGACACACAGAGCGCAAACCATAAGTTCCTCTCCGGTTTCACCGGGAAGGGACTAAAACGACAGTCGCTTGCAGTAGTTTTCTCTCATGAAGGCTTATCACATAGCTTAAACAATAAAAAACGAACTCTGCATAGTATTATGCAGCGTATGTGTGTTCAAATTATTTAACCTTTCAAAATTGCAATGTATTTTATCATTTGGGGCTTTTTGGTGTGTTTCGTCATCCAGTAATGTAATGTTTCTTCTTGTCAAATGTGGGTTGAAAATCATGTGTGTGCATTGCCATACATATTTGTATAGGCACGGACATTTGTTTTGTTCAATTGTTTTGTGTCAGTTTTTGTTATCATTTTATCAGAATTAATGTGAATAAAATTGGTATTTGACGGTATTGGTATTTTACGACTACAGATGCAACCGTCTGGGTTTATATATCAAGTATCAAGCCTTCTAAATGCAGTCACTTCACCTATTCGGTCAGAGACATTAACTCACGTGAACCTCGAACTAGAAACTGGGTAAAAAGGGCACAGCTTTCCATCTAAGAACCAAAAACGGTTCTAGTCCATTTGTGATTTCAGGCCAGTATTCATAAAACAATTCTAAGATTGAAGATAAAGAATGAAGACAATGTTTTAAATTGGAATATTGATGAATTGCCTAATTTAGAAAGCAAACTTTGCATTAACTTTTTCTATATACATCATTTTCATGAAGAACATTCTGATAAAGACAAAGTCACTAGTGCTAGCCTATTTATTTACATATTTACTTTTTTATTTATTTATTTGTTTACTTATTTATTTATTTATTTATGTACTTATTTATTTATGTACTTATTTATTTATTTATTTATTTATGTATTTATTTATTTACTTATTTATTTACTTATTTATTTATTTATTTATTTGTATCAACATGTATTTGTTGTTTCTTAAGCCTATGAATTGTTTGGTGAATACAGGCATTGAAAACTTCAATGCAAACTTAGACTTACATTCACATATTGTTCCGTTGTAGTGATCATTGTCAAGACAGTCGCACGATGAGCCGGTGGTCATGTTGACTTTAGAGCCACCCAGACATAGAAGTCCCTTGAAATCTGGAGCATATAAAGATCGAACCATATGAGCCGTGCTCTGTGAAAATGGGGTTTAATGAAGGTGCGTAAAGTGTCGTCCCAGATTAGCCTGTGAAGTCCGCACAAGCTAATCTGGGACGACACTTTACTCTTTTATGATATTTTTCGTTTCAAGAAAGTCTCATCGTAGCAAAAATCATGATTTTGCATATAAAGTGTCGTCCATGATTAGCCTGTGCGAATTACACAAGCTAATCTGGGACGACACTTTACGCACATGCATTAAATCCTCTTTTCATAGAGCACGGCCCATATGTATTTGTCCCAGTAGCGTACATGTAACTAATTATAGTCAGGAACGCGCAATATTAATGTTCATATTATTATATAAGAAAATAGATATATACATTTATTTATTTATTATACATATAATATTTAAAAAATAATGTTACAATTCAGCTAACAAATGTTAAAACCATACAAGTATGCATATACTGTTATAAAACAACGCCTTTTGCATTTTCATCCCTATATCCCAATTGTGTCCAATGATTAAAATACTGACATAATTCAGCTAATGGATGTTATAAATAATTTGTTATACGTTCAGAATGAATACAATATACATTTGTATATAGGTAATATTTATAGAGTTTCTTACCGCACAGCTGTGTGCTTGCAGAACATATAGATAGAACATTTGTTGAGTTTTTAACCGCAAGGCTATGTGGTTGAAGTACATTTAGAAAGAAAACATTTGTTGAGTTTCTTACTACACAGCTATGTGGTTGCAGTGCATTTAGATAGAACATTTGTTGAGTTTCTTACCGCAGAGCTTTGTGGATGCAGTGCATTTGGATATTACGTGTGTTGAGTTTCTTACCGCAGAGCTTTGTGGTTGTAGTACAGTTAGAAAGAACATGTGTTGAGTTTCTTACCGCAGAGCTTTGTGCTTGCAGTACAGTTAGATAGAACATGTGTTGAGTTTCTTACCGCAGAGCTTTGTGGTTGCAGTACAGTAACGTTGACAGTCATCACTTACCGCAGAGCTTTGTGGTTGCAGTACAGTTACGTTGATAGTCATCACTTACCGCAGAGCTTTGTGGTTGCAGTACAGTAACGTTGACAGTCATCACTTACCGCAGAGCTTTGTGGTTGCAGTACAGTAACGTTGACGGTCATCACTTACCGCAGAGCTTTGTGGTTGCAGTACAGTTACGTTGACAGTCATCACTTACCTCATAGCTTTGTGGCGCAGTACAGTAACGTTGACGGTCATCACTTACCGCAGAGCTTTGTGGTTGCAGTACAGTTACCTTGACAGTCATCACTTACCGCATAGCTTTGTGGTTGCAGTACAGTTACGTTGACAGTCATCACTTACCGCATAGCTTTGTGGTTGCAGTACAGTTACGTTGACAGTCATCACTTACCGCAGAGCTTTGTGCTTGCAGTACAGTAACGTTGACAGTCATCACTTACCGCAGAGCTTTGTGGTTGCAGTACAGTTACGTTGACAGTCATCACTTACCGCATAGCTTTGTGGTTGCAGTACAGTAACGTTGACGGTCATCACTTACCGCAGAGCTTTGTGGTTGCAGTACAGTTACGTTGACAGTCATCACTTACCGCATAGCTTTGTGGTTGCAGTACAGTTACGTTGACAGTCATCACTTACCGCATAGCTTTGTGGTTGCAGTACAGTTACGTTGACAGTCATCACTTACCGCATATCTTTGTGGTTGTAGTACAGTTACGTTGACAGTCATCACTTACCGCAGAGCTTTGTGGTTGCCGTACAGTTACGTTGACAGTCATCACTTACCGCAGAGCTTTGTGCTTGCAGTACAGTAACGTTGACGGTCATCATTTACCGCAGAGCTTTGTGGTTGCAGTACAGTTACGTTGACAGTCATCACTTACCGCAGATCTACGTGGTTGCAGTACAGTTACGTTGACAGTCATCACTTACCGCATATCTTTGTGGTTGTAGTACAGTTACGTTGACAGTCATCACTTACCGCAGAGCTTTGTGGTTGCAGTACAGTTACGTTGACAGTCATTGCTTACCGCATATCTTTGTGGTTGCAGTACAGTTACGTTGACAGTCATCACTTACCGCATAGCTTTGTGGTTGCAGTACAGTTACGTTGACAGTCATCACTTACCGCATAGCTTTGTGGTTGCAGTACAGTTACGTTGACAGTCATCGCTTACCGCATAGCTTTGTGGTTGAAGTACAGTTACGTTGACAGTCATCGCTTACCGCATAGCTTTGTGGTTGTAGTACAGTTACGTTGACAGTCATCACTTACCGCATAGCTTTGTGGTTGCAGTACAGTTACGTTGACAGTCATCGCTTACCGCATAGCTTTGTGGTTGCAGTACAGTTACGTTGACAATCATCGTTCACCGCATAGCTTTGTGGTTGCAGTACAGTTACGTTGACAGTCATCACTAACCGCATAGCTTTGTGGTTGCAGTACAGTTACGTTGACAGTCTTCACTTACCGCATAGCTTTGTGGTTGCAGTACAGTTACGTTGACAGTCATCGCTTACCGCATAGCTTTGTGGTTGCAGTACAGTTACGTTGACAGTCATCGCAACCCGCAGAAGAAGTAGGCTTATACGGTTGGTCGCGTTTAGAGGGATCCAATCTGTACCAGTATGGAATGGCATAAATACAACAGTATCACGAGATGCTTTTTAAGTTGTACAGCAGCTAGTAATAGATTACTTAAATAACAACATGGCAGTTTTCGTGTATGCCGCCCATGTGTATCACGCAGAATAGCGCAACAAACTTATATTCTTATTATAAATGAAATCGCACATGTTGCTGGTTGAATGCCATTAATAACACTTCTGAAAAATAAGAAACACATGCATACCTTTATATTATTTATAGTTAAACGTGGTTTTAAGGCAAATGAAAATTATGTAGTTTACTGATTAAATCGTGTTGTTTACTGACTGAATCATGTAGTTTACTGACTAAATCATGTAGTTTACTGACTGAATTATGTAGTTTACTGACTGAATCATGTAGTTTACTGACTGAATCATGTAGTTTACTGACTGAATCAAATTCTAGATACTGCAGCTATCGATCATGAAATGTACATAATATTCAGTATTATATGCACCCTCAATAACATGATGATAAACCCTAATAAATCAAAATGCATGCTTATTGGGTCAAAACAAAAAATTAAGAATATCAACCTTAATATAAAAATAGATAATAATGCTATTGAGAATGTCACTAGCCATAATATTTTAGGACTTTATATCGACAAACATCTGCAATGGAAAGTACACATTGATAAAACATGCTCTAAAATAAGCAGTAAAATATATCTGCTAAAAAAAGATATCAAATTATCACACTTTTGATATGAAGAAATTATTTCATAATTCATATATTCTAACCAATTTCGATTATTGTTGAACGATCTGGTGCAACGCTAATAAAACCAATTTAACAAAAGTAAATGTTTTACAAAAACGCGCAGCAAAAGTCATTCTACAAAAGCCAAATAGAACACCGTCCAAAGATTTGTTTTTACAGCTTAATTGGCTCTCGTTAAATAAAAGATGTAAATACCACACGGCTATCTTAATATATAAATGTGTCAACAATCAGACTCCAGAATATGTAAATGATATTATAACTTTTTCTCAAAATCACAACTATAACTTAAGATCTGCCACCCATAACGATATTGTTAACGCCAAAGCAAATACATGTTATAAGAAAAGAGCTTTTTCATACCATAGCATGAATATCTGGAACAGTATACCAATTGGAATACGAATTGCATGCTCTATCTCTGCTTTTAAAAGGCAATATAAAGCACATTATTTTCTAATCAATGATATGTCATGTTAATTTCCAATCAATGTTATTTCATGTGTGTCTGTCTTAGAGACAAAATGTGTGTTATGTATAGGTGTAAGTAAATATTGTTTGAATGTTTTACTTGTTAAATGCCTATTTGTGTATGTTATTTTAAGAAGGCCACATTGTAAAAAAGTATTGATTCATCTGCATAATATGTATAATGTGTCATTGTCTTAATGTGTAACCTTCTGTAAATAAAGCTTTTATTATTATTATTATTATTATTTTATTTCTGCAGAAGTTATGAAACTAGTAGTCTTACATGGGGGCATAAAGACAGATATAGAGGTAACGCCCACCACAGTCCGCCGCGCCGCAACCAACAGACGCCGTCTCTGACCAAATCATCTGAAAATTAATTACTGTATGTTACACATTTGACCTAACTTACGATCGATTGCTCTATTCATATATCTAAACTTTAAGCTGATTACTAAACAAAAAGGATATCCGAAACAACATTTGCTGTAAATAAATGGAGCAGATCAACATTTTCCTATAGTTACGAACTTTTCTCGCTTGATCACGTGTATTTTGCTTGCTCGAGAGCTTTATCGACATTGCCATCGTATGTTTACTCATCAACAACATGTTAATTAAATACAATCAAATATAAATGCCCATAACTTCCTTTAAATATAATTTCCCTATTGCATTTTGTAGCACCCACAACTTGCAATACTCATTATTGTTTGTTGGGTCCGCGTGCCATTATCAGACGAAGCAAACAAATCCGTATCGACGACATCAACATCCAATCCGATACAATCAAAATATAAATGCCCATAATTTTTTCAGAAAATAACTTCCTTAATGCATTTACTTCTACTATCCACAACTTGCAATAATCATTAACTTTTTTTAAACCCGCGTGTGTCTTCAGAAGATAAAGCTATCAAATCAGCAGCAATAATATCAACATCCGAAAATATGACACGGTGTTATTAAGCTTCCGTGCCATCCTTACGTTAATAACATATAAAATAATATGATTTACTAACAATCTTTGAGAGCTAACGGTTATAAAATAATGTTTAACATGTTATAGAGTATTGCTTTGGTTAACAAAACACTCTACCATTTAACAAACAAACTATATTAAACGGTGTTATAGCCAGTTCGAACACATGTATTTTTTCACAAAGGAGTGTAAGATATTTTTTTAATGATTTCATCTACCGGTATACAAATAAGAAGTGACAAAACAACTACAAATGGTTATTTCACCTTAATCGTTATTCTCACATTTTTGTGACAAAAAAGCGGATGTTGTGTGCAGCATTAAGGTTAAAACACGGTGATTCGGAAGTGCTATGAATAGTTGAAGTAGAAAATAATAACCGAAATATAGCATTGGCATAATAATCGGTAATGACAGTACAGCACAGCACCACTTTTAGTAACTTCCTATACATGCGCATGCGCAGTGGGCACCCACCTGTGTATAATTTCCGACCCGAGTCGCGTCATTTCCCGGTCCACCGTAAGTGAAGCTTGTATTCTCCGCCTCCCAAACCGCTAAAACGTCTGTCCAGTTCAATGGAGTTTCGCTGAACAAATAGTTCTGTCCGGGAATGAACGCACCTGGAAAAATGACACACAAATAATTGACTATATAATTACCTGTCGGAAATAAAACAATGATACCAATAATTTCCAGATTATTTTCTGTTGACGTCACTTTAAATATAACGTTCCTGTTATTGCATGTATACGTATATATCATAACGCCAGTTAGACTGTTCAACAACTAGTATGTTTTCTGCATTTCAATATATGTAGATCCGGGTTTTGAAGCCACTTTTTTCAACACAAGTTGCTCAACATTATAACAAACGGGAAGAGGACAACGACCACGAGCGAGGCATGGTATTGTAATGCGCATGTGTGTGGGGGTTGAGGTTAGAGGGTTAAGGTACGGGTAAGGGTCAGGGTTCCTCTTCCCATAACAAACACACAGCATGCGGTAAACAGTCCTGTTTGTTTATCATGTTTATACATTTTTTCTTAAACTGGGAATAACTGCTTTAATACCTGGAGTGGAACGCTGGTACCAAGTGCTGTCAGCTGTGCATCGTCTTGCCCATCGCAGTGCAGCCGTCTCAAGGCCCTGGTTATCGTGCTGAATTTGATTATACAAAATTTACAACGAATCTCTGATTATGCGTGCGCGTCTTTCTTTTGGAGTTTGTGTGAAACAAACTTTCAGCATGTGATTGCAACTTACAACTTCACGCACTCTCGGTAATTCAATTCTATGGTAAATGTGAAAATCTCGTTTTTTTATGTATTTTTCATGTTGGTTCTCTCCGTATTAAAATCCTATGTATAAAAAGTCTAGTTTTTAGGCTTACATGATCATAACTAAGAGAACACAAACCTTATATTCATCTTTACACAAATTGTTAACTCTTAAATTGTAGTGTATGTTATCATTATTAATTAAAAGCATATATCACTTAATCATATTTTTATATTAGTATAATCGTGTCTGGTGTTGTTTTTTTCCATATTGGTTCCCTCCGTATTAAATCCTATGTATAAAAAGCCTAGTTTTTAGCCTTAACATTATCATAACTAAGAGAACACAAACCTTATAATCATCTTAACTCAAACTGTTAACTCTTAAATTGTATTGTCTGTTATCATTATTAATTAAAAGCACATATTAATTAATCATATTTGTATATTAGTATAATAATTTCTTATGTTTACTGGTATATAAAACAGATGTTCAAATCCGAAGCTTTAGCCCATATATCTATATTTATTCTAATCAATTTACGAACACGATTAACCCATTTATGCCCAGTGGACTCTCCTATCCTTCTAAATTGGATCAATTTATTTCCAAAATTAGGGGTGTCAAGTATATTTATTTCTATATTTAGAATATTTCATAAAGAAATTCATTTAAGCAAACAGCGCAGACCCAGATGAGACGCCGCATTATGCGGCGTCTCATCTGGGTCTACGCTGTTTGCAATGTCCTTTTTTTCAGGACGCTAGGCATGAATGGGTTAATTATTAATGCTCTGAACCAACAAACGACGTATCTTACCATATCAAGCATGTTGGCTGCCTTTGGTACGACATTCGAGCGAATTCGATTGTGTTCGTCCGCTATGCTTGTCAATTCTGAAACAATATGAGCCTTGTTCTGAGAAAACTGGGCATAATGCATGTGCGTAAAGTATCGTCCCAGATTAGCCTGTGCAGTCCGCACAGGCTAATCAGGGACGACACTTTCCGCCTAAATTGGATTTTTGCTAAGAAGAGACTTTATTTAAACGAAAAATGTCATAAAAGCGGAAAGTGTCGTCCCTGATTAGCCTGTGCGGACTGCACAGGCTAATCTGGGACGACACTTTACGCACATGCATTATGCCCAGTTTTCTCAGAACAAGACTCAAATGATCGCGTTGTGTATTGCTACAAATTAGTTAAACACACGAATGCATTTATAATTATCATTCAAGTGAATATGCTTAATTAACCTTCGACGATGACAAAGCATGATATGTGGCTTCAAGTTAATAAAGCATGAAACTAATGAAGACATGCAATATGTAATCTCGCTTAGAGTTTCGAAATGCTATCAGAAGTAAATGCGTTTGAAGATGATTGTGTTTTGTTTTATATTAAATCGCAATCATTTTGAAATAACTATTATAAATAAAGCTGTACGTATCGATGGACAATTAACTTATTATCTTACCTTTGTCAGTAATTGTCATCTTACTTCCAACCAAGAGACTTTGGTCCTCACAGTTCAGGTGGCCGGGAAAGGCGGCGTACTTGTCGGTACACGATGGATTAAATGGTCTCTAAAAAGAAATTTAACCAATTTATGCCTAGCGTCTAGAAAAAAGGCCTTGGCAAACAGCGTAGACCCAGATGACACGCCGCATGATGCGGCGTCTCATCAGGGTCTGCTCTGTTTGCTTAAAGGAATTTCTGTACGAAATATTGTAAATAAAGAAATTAATAAACTAGACATCCCTAATTTTGGAAATAAAATGATCCAATTTAGAAGGATGGGAGAGTCCACTAGGCATAAATGGGTAATATATACAATAAAAGACAGTGTCCTTCAAACAAACATTATAGCATATTGTAGCATCCCTATATGTTGATGTAGGAATACTATTGGTTCTTTTACAACATTAGTGGGATGGCCGAAAAATAAGAGGTCGATAATCAGAGTTTAGGTGTACAACGCTTTATATTCTAAACTTGTTTGTGACTTAGCACAAAACGGTCGTAACTGAAGTTTTTAGTACGGTAAAAAAACTTTTCGGACTTATAATTAATACACACCAGATGTTTAGCATGAACTATGGGTTTGGTGCTAAATAGACATGTGTGAAGTTTCAATTCATTATCTGTAGCAGTTGCTGAGAAATGTACTTGTCAGCATACCTTACAGTGAATTTGGACGTTCTCTTAACTTATCAGTACCAAAGGAGACGTAATCCTGCTAAAAGGATGGTCACAGTTGCAGTTCTTAGTCAGTGAATGTTTAAATTTAGAGCTTACCATAACAATGACAATACTCAACACCCTGCTTCAACGCCACATGTCGTAATAGGTACCAAATTGTAATAATAAAATGTGACCCTGATACATGGCTAGTTTTGACCCGATAGTTGTGTATAGTACAAAATTTAATATTGTAGAAAAGCACAAAACAATGTTACACAACAAATATTAAAGCGTTGGGATTTACGGTTTGAACTTATATTTTAAACGATTTTATAATAGAAGTCTCTATAAACTGTTTGAACACATGCGTGTGGTCAGTTATGATCCCATTTTCATGATTAATTTAATTAAGTTGATGGCTACTGGACAATTTTACATATTAAATAAAACACTTCTCGACTTTGTGATTTCAAAGCTTTGCTAATAAATTAAGTCATAGTTTTAATAAGCATCATGTTACAGAATTTCTACGTTACAAAATGAGCTTAAGTGTGTTGTTTTTCGGTGTTTTTTTGCAATGATGAATCAACGGATAATTAAAAATCTCTCCAAATTATATACATTTCCTATCTTATATTCTTTAAAAATATGACAAGCATTTTAAAGTACAAAGTTGAAGAGAAATACGTACAGGTGAGTAACAAGTAAGGTTGGGGGGTGTTTGTGACTGGACGAAAACTGAAATAAAAACAGAATAAAAAGATGGCATGTCTATGTACAACAACACAAAGGTCGTAGCCACAAAATTATGTTTACGCATTTCTATATATAAGTGCAATTATTGGTGATTTTTTTTATATAAATGAGTATGACATCATAAAATATAATGATGTTGCGTTAAATACAAAAAAAATGAGTTATGCCATTTTTTGGATATACCAATTCGGTAAGAAATCGATCAACTTACGTTGTCCATGCGTTCGATCGCATTAACTCGTCATTAGTTTTAACCATGACAAATGCAATGGATATATACAATAAAATGTAACATCTGCAACCTTCCGTTAGTAAAAGGAATAGTAAAAAACTCACATTAATGACTGTTATTTCCGAAAGCACCGTTTGGAACACGTACCACTACATTTTTTGGCTACGAGTTATAAATTACACATTTACATTAAATGTATTATAACATTTATGTTTTAATCTAAAATGGAATTTAATATAGTCATACCGCTAAATGTGTTTTCGAATGATGCATCATACGTACCTTCAATATTTATGAGAGTTAAAATCAACACAGTAACTCTTTCCATTTTACAGAGCACAGAGTAAGCCACTGTCTGCGCAATCAAAGACTTATGTATTCAATTTAAATGTTCGAATAAAGCCTTCTGGGCTTGAATGAAGAAGTTATTTTTGAAAATAAAAAATATAATAATAGCAGCGTGTTGAAAAAAAATATTAAAAAGAAAACATGCGCAACAATGATAAGTCAATGTGACTTTTCTCACAATTTATCAATAAAATGAACTGCAAATACAATATATATAGATGCCTCAAATGTGATAGGCAGACTGTGCACTCGGCGTTCAAAACTAGAAACTAGCGTGCTTAAAATCAAACACGTGGATGTTTATCTAACCCCGGATCACTATGATGACTAGAGCCCCTAATATACAATACACATCCCACTTATCTTCACCTCCAGCCGGACAAAATACGATGACCGATAAAGTTAAAAGCCGCTATGTTTGACATAAGTGGTACAAGACCCACTTTAATATTTCACGTTCATTTTCTATTCATAAAGGTGAGATATTGATAAAATGATTTATTTATCGAAGATTGGCGACACAATACAACGAATTATTTGATATAGAACAATAAGCCGTGCGTTAAGCCCCCAAATTAAATGTGTCGGTCGATAAAGGAATGTGGTCAAATTGATGACAATATATGAGGATTATCGTTAAAATGTTTGATTGTAGTTCTGACAAAATAACTGAATTACTACGATTTCATTTTATACAAGTTGAATAAAAAATTGAATAACAACACCTGCTGTGATTCTATGTGAAGAAATATTCTCTTCGCTTACGTACCTATTGACTCCGAACGCCTTATAAACCAAGACAATAAGTCAATAAAATTTAAGCAATATAATTAGTGACAACTAACAACTTAAGCATTTACATAAAGATCTGTATTAATCGACTCTTTGTAGAAAATTGCTTTTTATGTCCGGAATATCCAGCGGACGCCTGAAGGGACATTTTAACAGATTTTTTCATGTATTTAAGTTTGTCATTAAATGCTATAAAGTGATACTTGTAGACATCTGAACTTAATAGTTCCAGTAAAAACAAGAATACAATTAAAGGAAGCAAAACAAATTCAACCGGGCTCGAACCACTTACCCTTGGAGTAAAAGCCTAGCACTTAAACATCTCGGCCATCCGTGCTCATGCAATTAGTCGTGCATTGTATATACTTGGTAGAAGCAATCCTAGTAATGTCACATAATATAGCGATAACAACAGAACTCTCCAAATCGTTCGTAACGCTTAATATTTTTCAGGTTTTTAAATCGTCAAAAGGTGCACATATAATGAATATGTTAGAGCATGGTTAGTGCTCAGTATTACTGTTACCGCGCAAATATCATGACTACAACGAAAATGTGCGAATCTGAAACATCTTTTTCTCACTTTTGTCAATTAACCAAAACGTGAAAAGGTCCCTTTAATTGTGAGGTGAAAAAAACGTTTACACGTACATAATCCAAACTAGTTTTATGTGTTTTCACTTTTTTATTGGTTTATTAACATCGGAGAGATTATTTGAGACTAAGAACATACAATTATTTCACATAGTTGACTAAGTATGCAGAAATGAATCCATTTATGTTTACATATAAGGATTTTTCAATTTAATAACATTAATTACGTAGAGTACGTTGAACTATTCATCTTTCTATTTTCTGCGTGATCAATAACGCTAGTTTACTGACGATCAAGAAGCCTTACAGTTTAAGTGAGAAAAGGAATACCCTTTTGATCATGTTTCATCAGCTCAATCTAAACTACATATTGTTATGCTTTAACTTTTTTTTAATAAGTAAATAGCTCTCTATATGTCGGTAAAATTGTCGGATTTACGTTCGCGTTAAAACAATAAGATCTTTCAAGATATTTATTTAAATTCTTTAATATTTCATATATATGCATATCGAAAGATCCACGTTTTTCTATATTATCAGATTATTTCAGATTCACACTACACTTAGACAAAATATTTCGCGTATATCTAGTCCAAATAATTAGACGTAAGCTACCCCGACCTCATATTTATAGGAGTAGCGTATATCATAATATTTGAATCCGATTGCGTGTGCTATATCTCATTATGGTTGCAAATGAAAAGTCCACCGACGGAGTTCACTATATTGTTATTCGGGTTTGGAGATTCTTCACATGAACGAAACTATAATGAAACGTTAATTATTCAATATTCAAGTACATTGCAATCTTAAGAATTGTTGTTATACTAAGACGCTCTAAAATCAACAGATAATTATCGGGTAGGCGTTTCATGCACATGATACTTGCTTGATACTTTATGGTACGGTGTACGCGTTCGTTTAGCCTGTATATGCCATTTTGTTTTATATCAACACTAGAAGTAAACAAGTTTTGTTTTAAGATACTCTAACATTCAATAACGCACATTTAAAGATCAATATTTTGACATGTTTATTTGATTATTAAACATGGTGGTTTGTAACCTTATCTCCTTACTTTTTTATTTAGTTTTGAAATCGTATTTTTACCATTTATATTGTGAAACCTATAACATTCTCAATGGTTATGAATCTTTTTTTTTTCCAAAACAGAAATGATGATTTCTAAAAATGTGTTACTGAATGATAATCTCGCGAGATTACACGTTCGCAGCAGCCATCTTGGAAGTTGTCTGCTCGAACCGGAAAGCGAATCTGTCAACATTGTTTTCAGATCTAAAAATTGTAAAATAGTTTTTTAACAAAAATGGTGACTCAAAACTCCTTTGCGATATTATTTTCCAGGTCGACGTGCCTTTTGGCGGCTATGGTATGTTCGAAACTTGAGAAATACCTTACAAACATGCACCCATGTGTGCACTTATTAAAGTGTGATTTCATGACATACAAACATGACTGATACTATCAGTGATAGCAACATAGTCTCATTTATAACACGCGCAAAGAATTTAGAGATACTTTTTATATGGGCTAAATTCTTTGGAACGTCTCATCGTTGAAGGACCTTTTTTGTGGTGGAAACCAGAAAGTTTAAATTTTCATCAATTTGCGTAAAATTGCAAAATAACATTACCAACTCATTCAGTTTTAATTCAGAAGTTCATTTTTACATCAAATATCGTCGATTCGAAGTTAGAAAGGCATAAATTCTTCAGTTAAACTTCTGCTTAAATCGCAAAACAATCACTGACCTGTAGCCATGTCATGAAACTGATTTAAATATGAACCAATCAGAAGAAGGCATTACGGTGTAACGTGTACGCGTAATTTTATTTAACATGAGCTTTTAACACCGACTTTTACCTAACTAGATCTAGTATGCTAATCTTTGTCGATTTAATAAGCATATGTTCAAAACAAATATGGTGCAGTTTCTATTCACTGTTCTAAGTTTCAGGAAGTGTTTATGCATGTCTTTTTCGCACCTCTGTCTGTGTTGTTTTATGTACTTACATTCTACGTTACAAAGGACGGTATACTGTACGATCTGTATCAATATTATTTATGTACAGTATAAAAATAAAAGATGTAATATTTCAGAACTTTTTAATTGTCAATTTCTAAAAAAAAAACAATGCTAAATTAATCCAGAAAAGTATAACATCGGTTTACTATGTAACGCGCTGCACCACAACAGACGAACGCAAACTGTATTTTACGCTGTTTATTCTTCCACTTTAAACCAGATGCTTTACATCGAGGTCGTGTTATCGATTTATATCTACACAGCGAGCGAATCGAGAGATATTGAAAAATTGAATAGTGGTTGGATTTAAATTGCTCAGGCGTGCAAAATTCAAAGTGTCATTACATAATTTTTACGGAACATTAACGAGAAATGAATTATCTACACAGGTATGTAAATATTATTGCAATCCTTTGTTATTAAGTGTCTTATATCGGGGCTTGAATGTTGCGCACAAAATCCTTGCGCAACAATATAGACAAAGAACAAAAAATTCCCACCACATAATTGGTCTTTCACCCTTTGTACGCTCCAAATATTACCCATATAAAAAGTAGCTTAATATTTAAGAGCGTCAAAAATTTGGACTAATAGCAACAGTGCATCGCTGTTTCAGTACAATTCTATCTTCTTGTGTCAGCCTTTTGAAAGAGCATGCTGTTAAAATTTAAATTCCACGTTGTTTGGATAAAATATAGCCTACTTGAATCAATTTATGACAGGTTATTTTAATAAAGCTCAACTTCCTCAAGTAAAAAATTAATAATTGAATAATTAACAGAAAGGGACAGGGCTTGTCCATATAAACAGACTCCCAGAGCCCTTCTTTATTATGGCGGCTCTGGGAGTACAAATGCTGCACTTCATAAACACAAATCTCAGTTTTGCCCACAGATTTTGTTCCAAGCAGTGGCACTAAACAGACGTCGTTTGTTAACTTACCAATTAAGGAAAGAAATGAATAAACTTCAAAAGCACATTAAATTTACCTGAATGGCAAACCTACAGATGTTATCCTTGGCATTCATCTAAAAAACACTACATCAAAGCTCATAAAATAAAGCAACATTTGCCGACTTTTGGCGAAATTCTTACCCGAGTTGCATTATCGGCCGACCCCTGCCTCTTGTGAAAAAATGTCAACAGACTATGTAGTATGGAAAATACTCATAAATAAACAATTTTTTGTTCTTTAGAAACTCTTTTTAAACACTACATAAAGGGGGAAATGTTTGATAGTGATAAGATTGTATTGAGGTATGATGATATTTTTATCTGGTTTTCTCCCATTTTTGATGATAAGAAATCAAAACAATGATGAATGTGTCAAAACTTTATTCTGTAAAGACTTAATTAGTTTGTAGTTTTTTCAATAGATTTCAGGCGTACTCAGTCCTATTATAATACATACATGCCATACGTCCCGATCTCGGCGGGACAGTCCCGCTTTTGGGCCCTTTGTCCCGCCGTCCCGATATGAGACGATTTGTCCCGACATTCGTAAAAAACGATGTAAGGTCTATAGGTTCCCAATAAAATTCGCTATTCAAGCTCTGTTTCGCTAACACTTACCCCCGCTCATCCCTTTATTTCCCCCAATTAACAATCCGATTCTACTTATCGTGTGTACCAGTGTTGTTTATGACACCTTATCAGCGATTTATCGGCTAATTATTGATTTCATCAGGCATTCACACCATGGTGGTCTTCAAGATAGTGGTCGCTTATTGCTATCGATAGTTGTATTATAATGAAATAAATGTTGAAAATGTGTTTATTTTTGTATTTGTTTAAAACGGTTTACAAAACAATTGTTTTGTAAAATTAACTCTACGTCATTAATGAGTCTTTTACATTCAATGTTTACTTCATAAATAGCGGTATAATCCGAATGTGCAATATACCAAAATCGCAACAAACAGTCCAATAAGTAAATATAATGAGTATTGCTGTCGTAATGTTCTAGATTTTGTACTCTAAAAAGATGAATATTATCCTCGTTGTTTGCTATTGTCTTATTTTATAAAACTGTTATTTTTATGTTTTAGATTCCATGCTTCATATCAAATGTTTTATGTCTTGAATAAAAGTATCAAGAGTATTTGTTAGTAGACCCGAATCGACGCTGCCCTAATTTGACGCTATTTTTGTTTTGCTTCTGTTTGATACATAAGCGACATTCGTTGACGTCATACAATAGCACATGGTACACTACGCACAATTTACTATAGTTGTTGTTTGTTATTTGGAAAATAGCGGGTTAAAAGGTAAGATATGGTTGATTGGTTTGCAATTGATGGATTTTTATGTATTTTACTTAATGCAAAACTTTTGAACACTTTACACCCAATTGTCTTTGTAAATAAGACCGTGGGATCATGCATCGGTTTCGTTTGCAAAAGTTCACTATTTCATTCATAAGTCACGTGACTGCCATTTGACAAAACATCGTATAAATAGATTAATTTTCACTATGAAAAAGGTGTGCGCGTAAACTTTGATTTGAAGTCAGAATATGTTTTTGGTTATGCTGTAATACATTTGACCCAAAAGCGGGACACCTAAAACGATTTATCATTCCACCTTTACAGTAAAGGTGGAATGATAAATCGTTTTAGGTGTCCCGCTTTTGGGTCAAATGTCCCGACAATTTTTTATGGAATGTCCCGCTTTGGACCTAAAAAATTATGGCATGTATGTATTATAATATTTGTAAATTCTCAGTTTGTTTCTTTTTCTTGCAGGTTTGCCTACTGAGCGTTGGAACACGGGCAGAATCACAGGTTCTAACAACCAGTACCTTTAACAATGTTGTTTGTAAGTATGCAGGCTTTTTTCCAGATAATGCTGTGCCTCAGCTTCCAAATCAGTGTCACTGAAATGCTTGATTTTCTGATCATTATTACAGTACACTCCACGCGTTTTCCCCAATTTCCCTCCATACTCCGTGGGGATTGACCTGGAGGGAGATTAAGAAAATCCCGCGAGACGCGGCGTTTGCATGATTTTGGACGCGGCGTTAACGATCGGCAAAACTGATAATCCGACGCGGCGACCCTCAGCGTTGGCAACGCGGGGGAAACTCCGCGTTTTACGAGATAACGATCAATTTAATTTTGTTTGACTTCCTGATTTTCAAATAAAATTACATTTATTACAAGTACATACATGTACATGTAGTATAATATTTACAATTAAAAAAAACCCAAGATAGATCGATCCTGACGTGGTTGTAGAAGTAGTTGTTGTCAGGGATCATATTTTCCCGCAACATCAATCGGTCTGGATATAAATGGGGAAAAAGTATCCGAAAATTTATGACGGAAATCATCACACATTACGTTAAAATATATACCATTAATTTTGCCATTCATGAAGGTGGTATAATAAATGTACAAGTAAAATTCCCTTAGGCATTTTTTTAAAACGGAACATACGAGTTTTCTCAACTGGTTTTATCATTTGCTATTTCATCGTTGTTTCGTGTGCTATTTTATCACACTTTTTTCATCGAACGTTGTCAACATTATTAATCTGTGTAAGTCTATACCAATGTTTTAAATCGTTGTCGACTCAATAATAGCTTACAAACATGCATTGAACCAAACAAATGTCTGTGCGTAGGTTGGCTACTGACAATAACAAAACCAAATAATTAAGAAATAATTTGTGTACGTTATAGTTTGTTGTCAAAATAACCCACGGCCGATAGTTTAGATGCGTAGGGATTAAATCACGAGTGCAAAGCACGAGTGATTTGAAACCACGCATCTAATTTTCCGGTCGTGGGTTATTCAACAACAAACTACAAAGTACACGAATTATTTCGATTCTAACACGTTTTTTACTAAAGATTTATACAATTTATATTATTTTTCTTGTGTACTATTTTATGTGAAGTTCCGCCCATAAAAATAACTTTCGGCTGTTCTGTCGATCAGATCCGCGGTCGACCTTCATTCATAATTACCGGATTATTACGCTGGCGGAAAATGTATCGGCATGTTTTGTTTAGGTACAGAGTGTGCTTTCAGTGTATAAGGTCCGGACGCGTCTTTAATCCGCTGTTCACAAGTTTTTGATTCTTGGCCTGACATGCAATAAGCCGTTCCTGACCGGTTTAGAGACTGCAGCGAATGGTTAATCACACATAATCGAGATAAGAATGTCATTAGGGTGTGTTTGCATGTGCACTGTGTATTCGATTTCATGACATGGGAATCTTAGCAAACAGAATCGGACCGACTGTTTGGGATTTTCAATCGGTCTTTCATGACCCCAATCGGTCTAGGACCGACAAAACCGAAACAAATATGATCCCTGGTTGTTGTATAGAAAACTCGTTGATTTACGACAAACAAAACGTCGTCTTTTAACTAATACTTACCAATTAATATAAACACAGTTTGCAACATTGTTTTTATTTTGATAATTTAATCCAAAGTTTTCATGTTAGCAGGTGATTTTCTATACTGAACATGTAAACAAATGACCAAGGACCCTAAAAATCTCGCAAATCTGTGTGAATTGACAGTTTGACGTAATCAAAGAAAAGCTGCTTCCTGTCTAAAGGCATAACTTACTCAAGTAAACACGTTCAACAAATGCATAAGGAATAGTTTTAATTGTCGGAACAAAGTCAATTCTCTGCTCGCTAATGCATTTATTTTCTCTTAAAAGTTAGGTTATTCCATTGATTGCTAAAAGAAGGTGGTAACTATTGAGTTGATAGTTGCATTTAATATTCACAGTTGTATTCTTGTTGCGTCGACATTCAAAACAATGTTTACCAGTAATTATGGACCAAATCGGCAGAGTGACATTCACACATGTTAATCCCTTTTGTCAAAACACCGCAGACAGCAGACTACACAATAGGTCAGTAGACAAGCTTTGTGTGTTTTCATAACGTCAAACACTTAAAATCCAGTTCCGCCCAGATGTCTTCTTTAATCAGTTTACAGTACAATTACTGTTAAAATAATTACTCTACTAAAATACCGTAACGATAAAGAGTCGGCGTGTTCGATTTGAAATTATTTTGGAGGAAATATCAACTTATTCGTGATATAATTTTGTTAAAAAATACCAAAGAAACTTTGTAACCAAAATCAACAAAATTCAATGTTCTCTGCGCTACAAAGTTTGTATAAAAAAATCAATACACGCGGCAGGAGTATACCTTGACCTTGTACATTTCAGCATAATTTTCGCGCTTTTGTCGGGAAATATACATGATGACTGTATATTGAAAGCATTTGTAAACGTCGTGTTAACATTAAAAATCGTAGTGTGTTTCGGATTACTAATTATTATTCTCATTTGGAAATTTTACGGAACATTTATTATTGTCATATATGTGTTATGATTTAAATATTAATTTGTCAAATGTCTTATATTCATTCATATTGTAGACGTACCTGTGAATTTTCTATAAACAATTATCTTTTTTATACATGTACACAGGGATGTATCATAGATTATACATCCCTGATGTACATGTACATGAACTATAGTTTTTAAACAATTTATTATAACAATGTTTTTATTTTTTTGGCATGCCCAGTAGCACACTACTAACGCGGCGTTGCGCGGCGGTCACTGATAAGAACGGAAATTGTCTGCATTTACCGACTAGGCTAAAGTAATACACGACGCGGGAATTAGCGAACGTGGTGTAATGCCGAGCGTTATATCGAGTTCACCTCGCTCTCTCAACGCCGCGTGAACACTCGCTAGCAGAAAAAACCCCGCGGAGGGAGCGCGTTTTTTGGGGAAAACGCGTGGTGTGTACTGTATTCAGTGCTTGAAATCTTGGCAAGCGCTTGCAAGCTCTGATCTGACTGTCCTTTGCAGTCTGCATACAACCAATCAAATAATGCACGCTCTTATTGCCTGTTTGTGCATAAATGCTCACACAAGGCATAATTGAGATTCATGGATTGTTTCATCCAGATTATTCATGATACCTATGCTTTTGTAGTGCATCAAACAAGAAACAATAACTTGACTTGTCCACTATCCAAGATTAACTGTGTAACATCATGTTCCATCCTTGACAACGTCCTCTCATAGAATTTAACATGACTTGACTTGTCCACTATCCAAGATTAACTGTGTAACGTCATGTTCCATCCTTGACAACATCCTCTCATAGAATTTAACATGAATTGACTTGTCCACTATCCAAGATTAACTGTGTAACGTCATGTTCCATCCTTGACAACATCCTCTCATAGAATTTAACATGACTTGACTTGTCCACTATCCAAGATTAACTGTGTAACGTCATGTTCCATCCTTGACAACATCCTCTCATAGAATTTAACATGATGCCAATACGCAATATATTGGACGCACATGCATACAATACAGTAAAAATATGGACACTAACAAGGTATTAACCAAGGCCCCTCATTTGACGATAAAATCGGTATATAATAACATTGTTTATTGGCTTCATTTCTGGTCTCAGTCTTTTGGGCTGAATGTGTAATTTGGTTATATGACAAAGAAACATTAAGCAGATACAACAATTGCATGCTTGTACCTCACTTTGTTGTTGCAATGTTTACTGGCAAAACCTGTACCTGTATGTTTTTTTTTTCACTGTTCACAGCAACCCATGAGTTGGTGTTTGTGAACTTCTACGCCGACTGGTGCAGGTTTAGTCAGATCCTGGCTCCAGTGTTTGATGAGGCAGCCAAGAAGGTCAAGGAACTCTTTCCAGTAAGTAGTCTTCTTTGTGGAGGGAACTACTTTCATGTTTCTTAACCCTATACCATTAGATATGCATTTTGACCCATTTGTTGTCCCTGAGATAGTTAAATTAAATGGAAAACATTTATTAACTGATACAAGTTTTAATGGTTTCGTTTCCAGCCATAAAATACTGATTAGCAGCAAACAGCATATAGCCATTTAAACTTTGCTTCATTCAGGGGACAAAAATTCCACTCGTCCGCTCGTATTGATGAGTGAAATCTTGAAAGGACGAGTGAATTACCCTAAAGCTCTCGTCCTACAGGACGAGTGAAAAAAGCTTATATTAAATATGTATTTTCTGATCAGTAAGACTCTTTTTCATTAAATAAAATCATTTTCTTAAAGCATATCTACTCCGAAAGAAGAACGCGAATGAACCAGAAATTGTAATTGTAAATTTCATACAGCAGGTGCGCGTTGTTATGCGAGACTGTGTCCCGAGCAAATATTGGCTTTTTGGTGAAAACTTTGCGCGTCAATGTTGACAGAGAACCATCCCACTGCATTCATTTTTAATATTGATTTTTAAAGAATTGTTTAACGGCGAAGTACAGTTTTAAACCAGTCTGAATTTTGTCTGAAAAATGTCTGACATTTGAGCGTTCTTTAACTCTTTCCCCCATAAGAAGCACATTGAAAATGGCTATGTGTAAACAACATAAAACCAGAACAGCCTGCGAGTAACTCGCCGTCTTTTTAGGTTTTATGCTGTTTGCTGCTCATCAGTATCTAAGGGTTGAAAATGAAGCCTTTAAAACTTGAATTAAGTAAGAAAAGTATTTTATTAAATGTAACTTCCTAAGGGGCTACAAATGCGTCAAAATACGTATCTAAGTGGTAAAGGGTTTAAGGGGGCAGAGGCGATGTTAAAACGTCCGAAACGGAAAGCACCCGAGCATTAGAAAAAGAGAAAACACAGCAGTCGGTGTACGATAAGACCAAACGTTCCCGAACTGTCCAAAATGCGTGGTTTTAGCAGTGATATAGGAAACTTTATTAGTCACATCAGCCCTTAGCAATCTTTATTTAACACATATTTGAATGACGAGTGCATGTGTTTGCAGGACCAGTGAAAATTTTAATGCACTCGTCCTGCAGGACGAGTGCAGTTTAGAAATATTTTTTTCCCCTGTTCATTGTAAACATTTTATGAGACATACACTTTTGAAGGTCTTCAAAATGGTTATAATGATTTTTTTACATTAGTAAAGTTGATATTATCAAAGGATTCATTAAAAAAAGCTTGTATTGGCTATGCTATAGTAATTACTACATGACTTGCACTGTGATGTAACTTCCACCAATTGTCAGTTGTCTTCCTCTGAACCTAATTAAATATATATTATCCAGTCATGAATAAATTACTTTCCAAAGATTTGAAAAACATCCAATTTACTATATATTTCAATGCATGAAAATGAATTCACAGGGCTATAGATAACTTTTGGGGTATGTTGGGTAATCAACCCCTGTTTTTGACAACAATAGGGTTTTTGTAAATTCAATAGAGTTTTAGCAAAAATGTTCACCCCCTACTTTTGAGCTTTATAATTGGGTTTTTCACCCCCGGTTTTTTTAACTCAATTGGGTAATTTAGGGAATGACATATATAATATAATAAAAATCTACTAAGAATACTATATTATTTATACAAATGGAATTCAAAAAGGTACCTGTACATAACAACAAACAATTACCGAATTTCTGATCAAAGTTCATTCATTTTTTGCGTTGAATAAGACCGAGTGCGTGAACATTGCTGCACAATTGATGAAGTTATGGCTGTTCAAAGCGATGCACCCCGTTTTGGGGTCATTTTGAGTTGAATAACTTGAAAATGAAAGTAGAAATCGGACGGTTCTACGAATAATTACAAAAATACCCCAAAGATTGATAACCGCTTTTTTTCATAGGACGGAATATAAACTATCCTGTACATTTTTGTGGGGAAAAAAACCAGTCTAAAAAATACGCCCGGTGTTCGTAAGAATTGCGTTTCGTGACACAAGTTTTTTTTTAAGGGAATTATGTTATTAAATTTTTATTTGCGTTTTTGTACACTTTATTTTGAATTTAATTAGGTTTTTGGTTCTTTTAATTGCGTAATAACGCAGATACATGTAGGCTTGTTATCTAAAGCCCTGATTCATGTCATCTAACACGTCAATAAACAACAGTATAGTAAAGAATAATAGTAGTGAGAGTTCAACTTTTTCTCTTATTATTTCATGATTTTTTCTTCAGGACCAGGGAAAGGTAGCCTTTGGGAAGGTGGATTGTGACAGGGAAAGTAAGTAGACATTGTTGGCTAGACACACTTGCATTTTTGCTCATGATAGTCTTGTCAAATATCTGTATTACATGTATCAGGGCTTATTTCTTGATTTGGGGAAAGGACCTGGCCTTCCATTTATGGGAAGAAATTATCAGCAAAACTGAAAAAAGGTGAAGACATTTCCCAAATAAAGCTTGAAATTTGGGGTAATTTACATCTTTTTAAGGAAATTCTATTAGGGAAGAGCTTATCTCTTTGGGGAAGGGGCCTAAAATATAAGGCTCTTGCTCAAGAATGAAAAAAACAAACCCTGATTATGCTTGTAGTGTTCTGGTAAACTTTGGCATAAAATTTCTCCGTGCTAACAAGTAGCATTTTCTATATAAAATCACAATAATGATTTGTATAGCTTGTTTTGTTAAATGTTAGAATGACATTACACAGTGTTTCTTTTTCTCACCTATTTGGAAATGGGGCCGGTTCACTTTGGATTGGGAAAAACACTGTTACATATTCCTTAATTTGAGAAAAAGTAAACATTGCCAACATTGAAAACAGAAAATATTCAGAGAATAATACCAATTGTGAACTTTGATGTTATACTGTATGCACTGTTTACACATTTTTCTTGAGTAATATTATCAGAAAACAGACACTCATAGATGGTTAATAATCCAGGTCAAAAATTAATTAATAGTTTGTTAGCTAGTAAATTGAATATGGGCCCGAGGTGGCAAAATCGGCTTTCAGTATTGACCCAGTTTCCTCAGAACGCCCCACAAATACTGCATGCTCAATTGACCGTTTGAGTCTGAACTTGCAGCAGCCATCTAAAGCCAGTACCACATTTTCACATACCCATCTCTTTAAAGAAGAAATGTTGATGAAATGTTCACTGGAACTCAAAATATAATTGTGAAGAGAACCTTAACACAGTTGTGAAGGAGCCCATGGTCACAGTCATTTTATAAAACGCTGACCATTTACTATGTGTATCTAACCTCCTTGCAAGCGTCCATGTCAATGCAGTAGCACATCTCCAAGTACCCAACACTGATGCTGTTCCGTAACAGTCAAGCTGTCTATAATGAGAACAGTCGATTAACTTTACACAAACTCTTGCAGCGTCCATCTCTACCCAGTACCACATCTCCAAGTACCCCACACTGAAGCTTTTCCGTAATGGTCAGGCTGTGAAGAAAGAGTACAGGGGTCAAAGGTCGGTGGAGGCCCTCACGGAGTTTGTACGCAAGCAGCTGGAGGACACAGTGCAGCAGCATGGCAAGCTGGAGGAGCTCGATGAACTGCAGGTATGGTTAAGTTAAAACCTAGTTATTTAAACTCAAGTGCATCGAAAGTGAAAAGCTTATTGAAATGTTTGAGAGTCTATTTCCTTGGTGTCTTTTGTGGAGATCTAAGGCTGCTCCTACAGTTGGGATGGAACCCATGACCTCCCTTTCCTTATCTGGTTTAAATGCTATATTATTTTATTTCTTTGTCCATTAATGAACCAATAAAAGAATTGCTCCAGTATAAGTTGTTGGTAATTTGGCATTATGAAAGCCCCTGGGATGTAGATTTGTTCTGCTTATGTATGTGTAATAAGAACTTTAAGAATCTTTGTTGTGTTTATAGGACAAGAAGCGGAACATGATCGGCTATTTCTCAGACAAGGAGACAGACAGTTACAAGACATACCGCCGTGTAGCAATGCAACTTCGGGATGACTGTGTGTTCCATGCAGCTGTTGGGTGAGTGTGTATCAGCAGCGTTCCGGGAAAACTGTGCTTAAAGTGTTGTCCCAAATTTGCACAGGCTAATCAGGGACAACACTTTCTGCTTTTATAGATTTTTTGTTTTAATGAAGTCTCTTCTTAACAAAAATCCATTCTAAGCAAAAAGTATTGTCTCAGATGAGCCTGTCCTGATTGCACAGGACCGTCAGGGAGGACACTTTATGCACATGAATTGTCCTTTTCCCATCAGAAGCTAAGTGAAAATGGCTTTAGCAACCAGCATTAAACCAGAACAGCCTGCAAGTAACTCGCAGTCTGTTCAGCTTTTATGCTGTGTGCCGCTCATCAGTATCTTTAGGTTGGAAATAAAGCCTTTAAAACTCTAACTTATAAAGAAGATTTTAAATGTAATTAGAGACTACAAACGCATCAATGTGCATTTATAAAGGTTAAAGGATTAATACCAGTTTTCAACTCAATATATGACAACAAGGCTCAAATGATAACATTTTTGGGAAGTGATGCACTTTATAAGGCAGGCATGATAACTTAATGGTTCCTTAAGTAGTATTTTGTAGTAAAGATGATATAGGAGTTTTCTCTGAAATTCACATGCACAGCACGCATTTAAGGGGCTAATGGCTGGGGCTAATTTATATCCCAATTAAGGGTTGCAATTGGTGCTTGTATGACAGTACAAATATTTATTAACGGGTTTTTCAAAAACAACAGTGTCCAAAGTAGTTTCTGTTTTGGTGACGTGGATGATTCATTATTTTAAAGATTTGCCATCAAAAGATGTGAGAACTACCTTATATATAAATTTGTCTATTTTCGCTTTAGTTGATAATATGAACTTGGGCCTAATGTTTTGTCATATAACATTATTGCATATGGTTCACTTATTTTCTCATTAAACAGCTGTTTCACTAAATATCCCTGAGGTAATATAACATCTGGTGTATAATTGTGTTTTAGTGCTGTAATGATTTGAACAATATACAATGTACAACTATTGATATTTGGAACAAATATAATCAAGCATGATATGGTATTACAAGTAGTTCATTTCATCATGCATATCATTAAATGTTGCTGCTTGTCTTTTGATGCATAATTATCAGAATAGATTTCTTATGTGCATAATGTGCCAATTGGTGGTAAATTTAAAAAAAAAGATTTTTAGCTCATCTATTTTTTGAAAAAAAAATATGAGCTATTGTCATCACCTTGGCGTCGGCGTCTGCGTCGGCATCGGCGTCGGCGTTGGCGTCGGTTAAGTTTTGCGTTTAGGTCCACTTTTTAACCAGGTTTTCCGAAGGAAAAAACTGGTTATTAGATTGGCGAATGCGGGCGGGCTGGCTGGCTGGCGGGCTGGCTGGCTGGCGGGCTGGCTGGCTGGCTGGCGGGCTGGCGGAATAAGCTTGTCCGGGCCATAACTATGTCGTTCATTGTCAGATTTTAAAATCATTTGGCACATTTGTTCACCATCATTGGACGGTGTGTCGCGCAAAATAATTATGTCGATATCTCCAAGGTCAAGGTCACACTTTGAGTTCAAAGGTCAAAAATGGCCATAAATGAGCTTGTCCGAGCCATAACTATGTCGTTCATCGTCAGATTTTAAAATTATTTGGCACATTTGTTCACCATCATTGGACGGTGTGTCGCGCGAAATAATTACGTCGATATCTCCAAGGTCAAGGTCACACTTTGAGTTCAAAGGTCAAAAATGGCCATAAATGAGCTTGTCCTGGCCATAACTATGTCATTCATTGTGAGATTTTAAAATCATTTGGCACATTTGTTCACCATCATGGGACGGTGTGTCCTACGAAAGAATCACGTCAATATCTCCAATGTCAAGGTCACCACGACTAAAAATAGATTTAAAAAAAAAAAAAAAACTTACAAAGGGGGTTAATTTTTTTGGTCATTTCAAAAGTTCAGTTTGAGTTTTCTCCCTTTATCAGATTTTTTTTTCACAATGAAAACCTGGTTTTGTGACAATTTTGTCCCTTGTCTCAGAAAGTATCAATGCTATTGCATTCAAACTTGGTACACTTACTTACTATCATGAGGGGACTCGGCAGGCAAAGTTAGATAACTCTGGCGTGCATTTTGACTGAATTATGTGCCCTTTTTATACTTAGAAAATTGAAAATTTTGGTTAAGTTTTGCGTTTAGGTCCACTTTTTTCAGAAAGTATCAATGCTATTGCATTCAAACTTGGTACACTTACTTACTATCATGAGGGGACTGGGCAGGCAAAGTTAGATAACTCTGGCGTGCATTTTGACAGAATTATGTGCCCTTTTTATACTTAAATTGAAAATTTTGGTTAAGTTTTGTGTTTAGGTCCATTTTATTCCTTAAGTATCAAAGCTATTGCTTTCATACTTGAAACACTTAATAACTATCATAAGGGGACTGTGCAGGCAAAGTAATGTAACTCTGACTGGCATTTTGACAGAATTATGTGCCCTTTTTATACTTAGAAAATTGAAAATTTGGTTATGTTTTGTGTTTAGGTCCACTTTATTCCTACAGTATCAAAGCTATTGCTTTCATACTTGCAACACTTATTAACTATCGTAAGGGGACTGTGCAGGCAAAGTTATGTGACTCTGACTGGCATTTGGACGGAATTATGGGCCCTTTATACTTAGAAAATTGAAAGTTTGGTTAAGTTTTGTGTTTTGGTCCACTTTACCCCTAAAGTATCATAGATATTGCTTTCATACTTGGAACACTCGCAAACTGTCATAAGGGTACAGTATAAGGACAAGTTGCATAACTCTGGATGTCATTTTTTACGGAATTATGGCCCTTTTTTGACTTAGTAACTTTGAATATATGGTTAAATTTTGTGTTTCCATCCACTTTACTTCTTAAGTATCAAGGCTATTGCTTTCAAACTTCAAATACTTATACTTTCATGCTATCATGAGGTTACTGTACCTGGCAAGTTGAATTTTACCTTGACCTTTGAATGACCTTGACTCTCAAGGTCAAATTATAAAATTTTGCTAAAATTGCCAGAACTTCTTTATTTATGATTAGATTTGATTGATACTTTGACAAAACTACTCTTACCTGACATACCACAATAGACTCCATCCAAACCATGGCCCGTGCCCCCCCCCCCCTCCCCCCCCCCCCCGAATCCCCCCCCCATTTTTTTTTTTTTTAAGATCATCTCACAAATGACCACCACACCCGCACACTATACCCCCCCCCCCCCCCCCCCCCCCCCGCCACCCCACCCCCTCCCCAAATTTTTTTTAACCGGTTAAAAAACAAAACTATTTATTTTGATTATTTTATGTTTGAAATACCATCCAACCATCGCACCCAAGAATCCCCCCCACCCCCCCTCCCCCCACCCCCCACCCGAATCCCCCCCCTAATTTTTTTTTTTTTTTTTTTTTTTTAAGATCATCTCACATATTACCACCACACCCTCACACTATACCCCCCACCTCACCCCCCCCCCCCCCAATTTTTTTTTTGAAACTGTTAAAAAACACAAATATTTATTTTTATTATTTTATGTTTGAAATACCCTCCAACCATCGCACCCAAGAATCCCCACCCCCACCCCCCCCACCCCCCCACCCCCCCACAACCCCCCCACCCCCGATTTTTTTTTTGCATTTTTTTGCATTTTTGGAACATAATGTAATAAATGTCCACACCCCCACACAATGCACCCCTCTTCACTCCACCCCTCCCTCCTTTGTGATTGAAAATGAGAGTCCCTTCACCTTTAAAAAGAAAATAGATGAGCGGTCTGCACCCGCAAGGCGGTGCTCTTGTTTATTAATATATTACCTTTGTCCTCCTACATAGTGTAAACAGACTATGTACAAATATTGCTGATATAATTTTCAATTTGTCCATATGTTTAATGTGCGAACTGTAAGGTTTATTACCACTTTAATTTGAAATTCACAACTGCTTAGAACAGGGCAGTTTCATAAATTATTAAGTTTCAAATAATTTTGGTTGGTTAAAAAGATCCAGGAAATAAACACAATTTAAGACAGAATCGCCATTCCAATTTTACCACATTTTTAGTCCCGTGGAGCACCTGTTATTGATCAAATGCTTGGGTTATTGTTCAGACATTACGGCATTGTGTTTGGATCTCAACAAGTTTAACCTCTCCCACTCAGACACAAAGTGAAAATTGCTATGTGCAAACAGCAGAAAAACAAAGCAGCCTGCGAGTAACTTGCAGGCTGTTCAGGTTTTATGCTGTTTGCTGCTCATCAGTATCTAAGGATTGGAAATGAAGCCTTTAAAACTTGAATATAGTAAGAAAGGTCTTTAATTTAACTTAACTTTCTAAGGGACAACAAGTGCGTCAAACTTTGTATCTAAGTTGTAAAGGGTTAAGAGTAAAACAATGGTATCTAGGAAACATTTCAGATAATAAAGGTTTGTACTCAATGCTGTACAATGGGCAATATCATGATTGTATTGTGCCACATGCCTAAAGCACTTAGTTTTATTTCAGTGGGTTGTATAAGGTTTGAAAATGAGAAAGTGCTTATATTAGATGATGGGTCATGCTCCACTGTAAATTTAACCTCAATGTGGGAAAACCTGGGCCTAACAAATGTTCGTTAAGTGTGGTCCCAGATAAGTGTGTGCAGTCAGCACAGGGTATTAAGAGACAACACTTTATGATTTATGGAATTTTTCATATAAAGGAAGTCTCTTCTTAGTAAACTCAGTTTATTCAGAAAGTGTTGGCCCTGATTGCACTGGCTAATCTGGGACAACATTTTACACACATGCATAAGATTCAATAGATGTTATTATGTAAACTAAATGACTGTTTATTTAACTTTCCAGTCCTATATCAGATGGTGAGAGGGCCGGGGCTGAATCAAAAATTGTGTTCCGTCCACCAAATGTGAGTGGTGTAAATTTTTATGAAATGACAATGTCAGGGCTCGAAATTAACACTCGCACACTCGCAAAATGCGAGTAAAAAATACCGAATGCGAGTCAAGTTTTAAGCCACTAGTATTTTTTTGCAAGTAAATAGTGAAAAGAAATTAGTAGGTATAATGCTGCTCGACACATGATCACTAAATCTTAGGTCAATTTATAGAACGCCCAAGAACCCTTATGCGTAAGCGCGCACCTTGTATGTAGACTGGTATATACAGACACGCGGATGGTATTGGTACAAAGGAAGTGAAACAGTCGACTATTCACACATGTTCATTGAAGCGAAAAATAACTTGTCACTTTATTCCCACAGACGGAAATAACACAAAATATACATAATACAAAAGATAAAGCAAAGTTAACCGTTTAGTTAGAAAAAACAGATTTTAAATCCTTCTATGAAAACAGTGAATTAGTGGAAAAAATAACTTAAAATAAGACTAAAACTTGTTATAGATGAAGATGGTCAATCAACCTAATGTGGGCCCTTGTGGTACAAGGAACTGATATCTTTGTATGGTTGCAGAAATAAAATGTGTATACATGTTAAGTACTTTTATTTTGTTTAAATAGAACTAAACTAAAAACCAAGGGTTTTTTATGTTTCCATCAAAATTTGCGAGAATGTTTTTGATTTTGCGAGTTGGTATTAAAGCTGCTCGCAATTTTTTGCAAGTAGAAAAAAAAGTTAAATTCGAGCCCTGAATGTCCGTTTTTTTAATTTCCCAGATTTTTTAAAACAGCTTTTACCCTTCTTTATTATGATATCTGTCAATTATTGAGAATATTATTATTGTAATTGCATCAGTTAAATAAAATTTGACCCATAATAAATATATCTACAAGGAAAAATACTATTGTGATAGCTAAAAACACTATCACAATAGTACTGCAATTGTAAAAAAAACTCATGATTTTTAGCTCGACTATTATATATGAAATATATATAGTGGAGCTATCCTACTCACCCTGGCGTCGGCGTTTCCGTTTCCGTGCAAATGTTTAAGTTTTCGTACTACCCCAAATATTTTCAATGTCCCTTGACATATTGCTTTCATATTTTGCATACTTGTTTACCATCATGACCCCAACCTATAAACAAGAGCAGACACAGGGATTTCAATAGACGCAGAATCCTGCGTTTTGACGCGAGCAAATTAAAAATGACTTGTTTTTGACGCAACCCTTTTTTCTGCCGTGCGTCATTTTGACGCATCGAAAATTTGACCTGTGCGTCAGTCAGTTAACATCTCAAGTTCCATGGTAATAAATCCCGCTGTGCTCCGTATTGAAAGTAATGTTTCAGTATTCGAAACTCTGTCTATAATAGAGGGAATACCCCGGGTGTTGTTGATCTTATCTCATCTCTTCCAATACACGTGTCACCGTCTAAATAGTGTGTGCGCACTAACTGGGTAATTAGCAGCAGTGATTACGTGATGATTGATTGACCATCCGATAATTGCAGTTGTTTTTTTTGCAGACGGCACGATTAAAGAAAGTCGGCAAAAGTAATTAAAGAAAAAACAAAATTGATCTAAGGTCTAATAATTACGTAGATCCACTAGTCCAGCGAGTTTTGTCATTTGTTATTCCACCGATAATTACGAGTAACACCCGTCTTATATAAACTGGAATCTCAGTTAATTTTTTATACTAACAAGTCATAATGCTACACATAAAAATTGAGAAAACACATTTCCTCGATTAGATGTAAATTATCCGAGTAGAATTAAATTGCTACGTCATGACCTTCGACATTGTAAATGGCCGACGAAACATTTAACCCGCGTTCAATTCAAAGCTGGCGATTCAAATTGCAAGTTATTGTGATTCAATAATGGAGAAAGCATTAAATGGATTTAACAAACATTTGATAAGGTTTGTTAAACCAGATAACAACAAGAAAAATTTGGATTATTAAAGAATAACTACTACGAGTAAGAAATTCTTAAGTGTACATATTTCGGACATGTATAGTATTCGGATAAACAGTAATAGATATACTAGATGTTCCATGCATTTAAAATTTTAAATTGTGTTTTGTTTGAAAAGCTATCATAGGGATGATGATGATAATATAATGACGATAAATATGTGATGAAAACGTGCTACGGGTACATATATTTAAATTACTTAAATGTGTTAAAAGTCTTAAATGTGTTATAATATTAATAAGGAAGTATATTTTAATGTGCCAATTCATTAAAATATTTTGTGTTATGTATCATGGCATGGTATTGTTATTTAATAAAGCAGTAAAACTTTTTAAGATATTGTGTTACTCATAGAGCATATTTTATCTAAACAATTGAATAATACAGACAAAAACACAATAAACGCGCTTCAAAATTGACCCCAATATTTTTCAATTTGACTCTTCAAAATTTCAGTCCAGGGGTCATTGACTCCTGGTTTTTAAAATCTATTGAAATCCCTGAGACAACTGTATCAAGCATTTTGACAGAATTATTGCCCCATTTATACTTACATGTACATGTAGAATATGCATATTATTGATAAATCTATGTTAAAGTGTGCGTACTACCCCAAATATTTCCTGTGTACCTTGACATATTGCTTTCATATTTTGCATACTTGTTTACCAACATGACCCCAACCTATAAAGAAGAGCAGACAACTGTATCAAGCATTTTGACAGAATTATGGCCCCTTTTATACGTAGATAATTGAACATTTTGCTTAAATTGCCATAACTTCTTTATCAGGGGTGTGATTTTTCCGCGGATCCGCGGATTTCCGCGGATCGGGTTGTCCCGGATGTCACTTCTGAGATTTGCGTAAATTCGTTTTAAAAAATGTGGGGGAGAGGGGCTACCACCGATTCCACGGACGTATTTCATAAGCGGCCCGAAATATCCGCGGCCCGCGAAATCTCTCCGCATTTTACACTGGTAGATTCTGCCTAAGCATTTTTATTTTAAAACGAGCCATATAATTGGCTGTCGTTTCCCAATCTTCCAATTAAAATCGTGTTCTTAAAATGCGCTCTGTGATTTGTTTGCAAATGGCGCCGTTGTGAAGAGAAAATTAAGATTATTGAAATAACAAATAGCAATCGAATAAACGACTGACATCACCTAGTCTGATAGGAATAATGAAATGTGTTTGTCAAAAAAAAGACTACGTTTTAGATACAAGCAACACATATTTTGTTAGGAAATGTGCCCACTGAATTTGTGTCACGGAAACCAGTGTTTGCAAATTGGAGTGTAGTCTACTCGCGAAGTAAAACAATTTAGAGAGTATCGTTCGAACATGGAAATAGACAAACATGATTTGATTTTTATATGTCTGTGGGTCTGTGTATAATCAGATTCATATGCATATTCTGCTTTATTATGTTTGTCACGCTGTTCAGTTAACTGAAATAGCTTTGAACTGAGTGAAGATGTGAAATGCAAGATATTGAAAGGTAAACAAATTAAATATATTGATTTAACTCAGTTAATACATCATTAACACCAGAAGAACACTAAAGTGTGTTTGTTTATATTTAGTCTATTAACTGTCATTCAATACATTGAAAAACTGCTGCTATTGATCACAATAAATACTTAACTGTTTACTTTGCATCCTCAGTATGTTTAGTTAAATGTGAAGTTTAACAGGTTTTTATAAAGAAATATTGTTATGAAGTTCAAAAAGTTGTTTATTTAAATGTCTGTTTTTATGTTTGTCATTGCGTTATGCGCGCCATTCGCGTAGTCAACAGAATTTTCCTCCCCTCTGACTTTGCCTCAATCACACCCCTGTTTATTTATGATCAGATTTCATTAATACTTTGACAAAACAACACTTACCTGAATACCGCAATGGATTCCACCCAAACAAAACTCCATGCCCCAACCCAGAATCCCTGCCCCCACCCCCCCCCCAAAAATTTTTTTTTTCCCCTTTTTTTTATTTTTGAAAGATCATCTTATAAATGACCACACCCCATATTATACCCCCCCCTACCCCCCCTACCCCCCCTTTTTTTAGCTCGCTTTTTGTCCGTCGTGCGTCGTGCGTTGTGTGGCGTCAACATTTGCCTTGTTAACTCTCTAGAGACCACATTTATTGTCCAATCTTCATGAAATTTGGTCAGAAGATTGGTCTCAATGATATCTTGGATGAGTTCGAAAATGGTAACGTTTGCTTGAAAAACATGGCTGCCAAGGGGCGTGGCATTTTTCCTTATATGGCTATATATGGCTATAGTAAAATCTTGTTAACACTCTAGAGGCCACATTTATTGTCTGATCTTCATGAGACTTGGTCAGAAAATTCATCCCAATAATATCTTGGACGAGTTTGAAAATGATGCTGGTTGATTGAAAAACATGGCTGCCAGGGGGCGGGGCATTTTTCCTTATATGGCTATAGTAAAACCTTGTTAACACTCTAGAGGCTACATTTATTTTCCGAGCGTCATGAAACTTGCTCAGATGATTTGTCCCAATGAGATCTTGGATGAGTTGTAAATGGTAACCTTTGCTTGAAAAACATGGCTGCCAAGGGGCAGGGCATTTTTCCTTATATGGCTATATATGGCTATAGTAAAATCTTGTTAACACTCTAGAGGCCACATTTATTGTCCAATCTTCATGAAACTTGGTCAGAAAATTCATCCCAATAATATCTTGGACGAGTTCGAAAATGATGCGGGTTGGTTGAAAAACATGGCCGCCACGGGGCGGGGCATTTTTCCTTATATGGCTATAGTAAAACCTTGTTAACACTCTAGAGGCCACATTTATTTTCCGATCTTCATGAAACTTGCTCAGAAGATTTGTCCCAATGATATCTTAGATGAGTTAAAAAATGGTTACCTTTGCTTGAAAAACATAGCCGCCATGGGGCGGGCATTTTTCCTTATATGGCTATATATGGCTATAGTAAAATCTTGTTAACACTCTAGAGGCCACATTTATAGTCCAATCTTCATGAAACTTAGTCAGAAGATTCATCCCAATAATATCTTGGACGAGTTCGAAAATGATGCCGGTTGGTTGAAAAACATGGCCTCCAGTGGGCAGGGCATTTTTCCTTATATGGCTATAGTAAAAACTTGTTAACACTCTAGAGGCCACATTTATTGTCCAATCTTGATGAAATATGGTCAGAATATTTGTCTTAATGATATCTTGCATGAGTTCGAAATGGTTACGTTTGCTTGAAAAACATGGCTGCAAAGGGGCGGGGCATTTTTCCTTATAGGGCAATATTAGGCTATAGTAAAATCTTGTTAACACTTTAGAGGCCACATTTATAGTCCGATCTTCATGAAACTCGCATGAAATCCCAATAATATCTTTGACGAGTTCAAAAATGATGCCGGTTGGTTGAAAAACATGGCCACCACGGGGGCAGTGCTATTTTCCTTAGATGGCTATAGTAAAACCTTGTTAACACTCTAGAGGTCACATTTATTTTCCGATCATCATGAAACTTGGTCAGAAGATTTGTCCCAATGATATCTTGGATGAGTTCGAAAATGGTTTTGGTTGCTTTAAAAACATGGCCACCAGGGGCGGGGCATTTTTCCTTATATGGCTATAGTAAAACCTTGTTAACACTTTAGAGGCCACATTTATTGTCCAATCTTCATGAAATTTGGTCAGAAGATTGGTCTCAATGATATCTTGGATGAGTTTGAAAATAATTATGTTTGCTTGAAAAAATTGGCTTCCAAAGGGCGGGGTATTTTCCCTTATATGGCTATAGTAAAACCTTGTTAACACTCCAGAGGCCACATTTATTTTCCGATCTTCATGAAACTTGGTCAGAAGATTTGTCCCAATAATATCTTGTTATCTCAGGTGAGCGACTTTGGGCCTTTTAGGCCCTCTTGTTTTTGAAAGATCGTTTAATAAATGACTACACCCCACATTATACCCCCCTCTCAACCCCCCCTACCCCCCCCCCCCCAAAAAAAAAAAAATAAATATTTTTTTTTTCCTTTTTTTATTTTTGAAAGATCGTCTAATATATTATTGAATATGAACAATTTCCCCATGATGGCTTACATTATACTGTCAAGCACTCGAATAGTCGAGCGCGCTGTCCTCTGACAGCTCTTGTTTTTAAGTGTAACAAACTGTGCATACAAATACAGGGAAGATATTGTCACAATTGTATTACAGTAGATTTCATTTCATTTAAAAGCTCTTTGGTCATGTACGGTTATTCACTTATCCGGAGTATTCAGTTACATTGAAATATTTCTCATTTATTTTACTGTAAAGAATGTATATTGGTCTTAATTGTCAAAACAGTAGATTATATATTATGTTAAATTACAATGTTATGTAAAACTAAATCTTGTGAACAAAAGATAGTCTTTTAGGCTTTTTTTTTCATGAAATTTACATGTGAATGGTGCATCTAAAAAATCAATTCACTTGAGAAAACAGATCTTTGGCTAAATTGAATCTTATAAATTTTATGCACACATTGATTTGATATTTTAATTTATTCAATGCACTTTGATACAAAACTGGAATTGATTTAAAAAAATACTTTAGCAATAAACATGAAACATAAATGACATATTAACAGAATACAAAGTCATACAAACAAAACATATAAAACATAACTGTACACATAGCTCAATATATATTGAATCAAGTCATCATTAAAGTTTTAACAAAATGATTTGCATAAAATTGCCTAGGTTATTATACAAATCGATTTGTTCAAACTTTATTGACATCCCAGCTTTATTCTTTAACCATGTACTAAATGCTCACATGTACATTCTTTGTTTCGTAGCTTCTCAGATTTAAATATACGATTGTTTTG
This sequence comes from Dreissena polymorpha, assembly GCF_020536995.1. Taxonomy (NCBI): domain Eukaryota; kingdom Metazoa; phylum Mollusca; class Bivalvia; order Myida; family Dreissenidae; genus Dreissena; species Dreissena polymorpha. Next base: position 82,139,724 of record NC_068364.1, read on the forward strand.
TATGTAGACCCGTCATGAGGACGTAGGCTACACTGGGGAGACCCACAACTTTGATTTCATGGCACAGTGGATGCACGACAGATGTGTGCCGTTAGTACGTGAAATCACTTTTGAAAATGCTGAGGTATGCTCTAATATTCTATTTTGTCTATAGAAAGTCTGTTGTTTTGAAATTTAATATGTTGTGCATGTGCTAATTAGTTTAATTGTGAACACTTTTAACATAGAAGTGTGGAAATATTTATAATATTACTACTATTTGCTTTTAAAGTTTGCTTTTCACAAGCAATGCTCTAAGAATAGGGGAATTTATGCATGTGAAGTCAGCACAGGCTAATCTGTGATAAGTCTATTCTTTACGAAAATCTAGTCCAGGCTGAAATTGTCGTCACATGAAAGCTTGTGTCATAAGCACAGGCTAAACTGGGCACTTGACACGTGAATTAAACCAGGTTTTCCAAGAGCACGGCTTATATTTATGTAATGTGTTGCATATTGCAGGAATTAACAGAGGAGGGTTTGCCATTCTTGATTCTGTTTCACAAGCTTGAAGATACAGAAATTGTAGAGAGATTCAACAATGCAGTGCAGAGAGAGTTGTTGGGAGATAAAAGTAAGTTGGACAGTATCTTTGTTAAATTGTTATTGCTTTCATCATCCAAATAGTACATTCTATTAGAATAAGAATATCCAAATGAAAGAAATAATTGAAGTCATATTGAGGAGCCAAACAGCTTTCAATAGATTTTGTCATTGCTGGCATAGTTGTAAATCCAATTAAGTTAAATTGTTATGTTTATATACCCCTTTATAAATTTAGTCTTTTTTGGTTTGATAGTTATTGTCTCACCCAAAATCCCCCCTGCCGTCAATGAAAGCATACTTGTATCGAACATTCACATTTTAAGTAACTAGGGCTGAAACTTTGTTGTTTGAAACAGGAATCATATGTACACTTTGAACATGTCGTTCTTGAGCAGTGGTCAGCTAATGCATGGTAATTAATTTTTAAAAGGGTAAATCTGTCTCTCCCCCCCATCCACTGTGAAAGCGAAGTATTGCAATTATCCATCAAACTTAGACATGTCTTCTTCATGTGGTCCTTTTAGTGATACAATTTGGTCAGATTTCATCCACTCATGCACCAACATAGCAAGTAATGCCTAACCCTTTACCACTTAGATACGTATTTTGATGCATTTGTGGTCTCTTAGAAAGTTAAATTTAATTAAAGACCTTTATTACTAGAGTCAAGTTCTAAAGACTTCATTTCAAACCCTTAGATACTGATAAGCAGCAAACAGCATAAAACCTGAACAGACTGCGAAGTTACACGCAGGCTGTTCTGGTTTTATGCTGGTTGCAAAAGCCATTTTCTCTTTGCTTCAGAGTGGGTAAGGGTTACTCTGGTCATATGTGCACCACACTCAGTTGTAGTATATGAGAAGCGCTCTGTGAAAATGGGGCTTAATACATGTGCGTAAAGTGTTGTTCCAGATTAGCTTGTTCAGTCTGCATAGGCTAATCAGGGAAGACAGTTTTGGCATTTATGATATTTTTCATTTATAGAAATCTTCGTCTTAAATCCATTTTAGGTGAAAAGTGTTGCCCCTGATTAACCTGTGCAGTTGGAAACTTAACAGACATGCATTAAGCACCATTTTCCCAGAGGGTGGCTCATATGGTGTTACTGTTTCAGATGCTGTCAATTTCCTGATAGCAGATGGGTCAAAATTCACCCACCCGTTACACCACCTGGGCAAGTCCTCCAACGACCTGCCTGTACTTGCCATTGACAGCTTCAGGCACATGTACCTCTTCCCTCATGATGTGAAGAAGGACTTGGAGTAAGTCTCATGGGCAAAGCAATATAGATCATTTAGTGAAAACTCAGGGCTTCTGATGTCCCCACATTTGTCACTTATATTTGTTCATGTCTGTTTCATCCCCCACATTTGTGACTACAATTCCCACGTGTCTGTTACATCCCCCACATTTGTGACTACAATTCCCACATGTCTGTTACATCACCCACATTTGTTACTACAATTCCCCATGTCTGTTACATCACCCACATTTGTGACTACAATTCCTACATGTCTATTACATCCCCCACATTTGTGACTACAATTCTGCCATGTCTGCTACATCCCCCACATTTGTGACTAAAATTCCCACATGTCTATTACATCCCCCACATTTGTGACTACAATTCTCCCATGTCTGTTACATCCCCCACATTTGTGACTACAATTCGCAGGTGTTGTTACATCCCCCACACTTGTGACTACAATTCGCAGTGTTGTTACATCCCTAACATATGTGACTACAATTCCCCCATGTCTGTTACATCCCCCACATTTGTGACTACAATTCCCCTGCGTCTGTTACATCCCCCACATTTGTGACTACAATTCCCACGTGTCTGTTACATCCCCCACATTTGTGACTACAATTCACAGGTGTTGTTACATCCCCCACGCTTGTGACTGCAATTCCCACGTGTCTGTTACATCCCCCACATTTGTGACTACAATTCCTACGTGTCTGTTACATCCCCCACATTTGTGACAATTCCCGCATGTCTGTTTCATCACCCACATTTGTGACTACAACTCCCATGTGTCTGTTACAGCACTCCAGGCCTATTGAAGAAGTTCATTGATGACCTGCACAGTGGCAAGCTGCACCGAGAGTTCCACCATGGACCGGACCCTGCGCAGCCTGCGCAGATAGACAACCAAGAGGTAAGCTGATCCTCACCAGTACAGTGTGACCCCGTATATGGGCATGTTGTGGTAGGCTTCCGGCCTTTTCCTGGCCGTTTCGGGAAAAAGTTTAAAATTCGGTTCCGGGATTGGGGGTGTTCGCGAGGAAAGTTCACATGGTAAAAAATAATTTAATATAACTCTTTATAAGAATTCAATTTATAAAATTATGTAAATTATAGTTATATAATTTTAAGATTTTATTGAAGTAATATTGAGATATAGTGATCATTAGACACTTATTTGAAAACAATTTTTTTTTTTTTCAAATTGGGAATTGTTTTACGATTTTGCTTTGGGAAAAGGGCACTGTCTTCCTTTAACGAAACTGAAGACATGCCAGGAAAAGGCTTGTTAGTTTTCTGTGAACTAGATTGATAGATATAGAATTAAAATGTATTAGTGTAAAAAGGACTTAATGTTATGTGACCTATATTCACGGTGCCTATACCACGTGACTTTTTCGGATCTGTGTTGGGAGAATAAAGCGTGACCCAGTTAACATTTTTAAGGATCTCTTTTTAAATAGTTCACCATTTTTAATGGGATTATGTGGAGAGCCCGCTCATTCGTAAGAGTTTTCTATAGGTATCATGATCTTTTTAAACTAATAAGTATTTTTTCAGTAAAGTGCAACCGCGCGTTTGAACGGTTAGAAAAATGTCGGATCTGTGTGGGGACTTCATATTACAAATGCGCGGTTGCACTTTACTGAAGAAATACTTATTTGTTTATAAAGATCATGACACCTATAGAAAACTCTCACGAATGAGCGGGCTCTCCACTTTATTCCATTAAAAATAGTGAAATATTTTAAAAGACACCTTTAAAAATGTTATCTGGGTCGCGCTTTATTCTCCCAACACATATCTTAAAAAGTCACGTGGTATAGGCACCGTGATATTGATAGGTATGGCATGAATATGTATTAGTGTAAAAAGGACATGATAACTTATTTGGTGTTAATAAAGTAGCCAATTCTGCATTTGGTGAGCTGCAATAAATGGTTATTTTTCACTTTCATTTGATTTTGGTTCATGTTTTGTTTAACTTGTTTTGGTTGTTTTCATTCATGTCACTTGCAAATATTTAAACTAATACATTAGACTTGAATTTATGCTGCCCCCCCCCCCCCCCCCCCTGCCCCCATTTTGGCCTCCCCTCCCCTCTGCTGCCCATCAGTAATGGCCAATGTAAAATGTGTGAACATCTATTTAACAATTTTTGTATTTAAAAAATGAAAAGACTAAGCTTGGACTTTTATTAACTAGTGAACAAGAAATTAATTTGATATTGTAGATATATTGTATAATGCTCACATTAAATTTCATGGATTTGTAAATTCCGGAACAATAGCTGCATTAACATTTTTTGGATTTTTTGTATAAAATCTAATTTAAGCTTTTGGAATGTAAACATTTGTAGAACAATTGATTTCATGGATTAACAATCATCCCAAACATTTCTGTTCAATGATTCATATCACTATCACAGTATCACAGTATAGCAAATGAAAGTTTCACCAGACTTTTATAGATTCCACTCTCGCCCTTTTTAGCAGTGCCCTATACCTTTTGTGATTCTAGATCTTTTCTTATACAACAGTTTCATACTTTACATCAAGTTGCTGTTAGTGACATCATGTATAGTGTTGCACAATGTTGCATGGCTGCCGGTTATGGTGCACCAGTATTTACATTCCTGCTTAAATTGTTTTTCATATCTGCATGCTTTGTGCTAGTACCATGTTCATTTCATGCATTAGAGCCTTGCGCTGAGAAAACAGGCTTCAAGGCATGTGTGTTAAGTGTTGTCCCGTATTACCTTGCCTTGGGCTGAGAAAACAGGCTTCAAGGCATGTGTGTTAAGTGTTGTCCCGTATTACCTTGCCTTGGGCTGAGAAAACAGGCTTCAAGGCATGTGTGTTAAGTGTTGTCCCGTATTACCTTGCCTTGGGCTGAGAAAACAGGCTTCAAGGCATGTGTGTTAAGTGTTGTCCCGTATTAGTACAGTCTGCACAGGCTCATCAGAAAAGACACTGTCCGTCTAAACTGGATTTTTTCGAAGAACAGATTTCCGTAAACAAAAAAATACCATAAAAGCGAAGAGTCATCCTTGATTAGCCTGTGTGGACTGCACTGGCTATTCTGGGACGACAGTTAATGAACACGCTTTAAACCCTGTTTTTGGAGTGAAGCTTAATTTATTTTATGCAATTCATGTAAGTGCATGTACAAGGAGATGATATTTATGTAAGATCATGTACAAGGAGTGTTCAAGTATGAATGCATGTAGAACGGTATCTAAGACAATAGTGCGCAAATCCCAAGCAAACCGTTAGTAGGTTGATATAGATGTTAGTTATAAGTTGATAACACTCCCATTAAAATATGTTCTGTTTATCTTTCGCTATACATTGCCTACATTGACATACAGTTCTATATTAGGAGACATGTTGTATTCATTACAAAGAGTGTTAAGATAATTTGATTAAGTATGTTATGTTCATAAACATACTACAATATGTATTTCCTACAGTTCAGTGTTTTTTTATGGCAATTTCGGGGCCGATATTCGGCCCCATTCCCCTCAAAAAAGAGTATATGTTTTTCCCCAATTTTGTAGAAAAAATCCCCTCCAAAAGTTAAAAAAAAAAAAAAACAATTTTTTTTTTATAAAGAACTGTCTAATGATAAATTTATCTCAAATTTATTTCATAAACAACTAACAAAGTATATAACTATAATTAATATGATTTTTTATTATTATAAAGAGTTATATTAAATTAGTTTTTCCCAAATCAGTGGACTTTTCATAAATTGCATTTTTTCCCAAAATGGCCAGGAAAAGGCCTGATGTATCTATATTGTGTCAATATTTGTTGATAAAAACATTCCAAATTGGTCCATTTTATTGATAAAAAATGTTCAAATTTGCCATTTTATCGAATAAAAAAATTCCAATTACACTCAAATTGGCTAGGAAAACTGAGACTGTGCATGGCGGCTGAACTGTCTGAAACTAATGATGAAAAAATCATTGATATATATTTAAGAAAAAGGACAGAGACATTTAGCTGTGAATATTGCATTCCTACATACATGTGTATTCATATAATAAATATCATTACATATAAAAGAGTGATTTTTTAATTTTCCCCTTTTCCTTAAAAAACGACACGTTTTTCCCCTTTCGACGGGCCCCGCCACCATTCCCCTATAAGTGAAAAAAAAACACTGCAGTTATTTGCTGGTTTCAAATGCAGTTTAGTTTTAATACAAGATGCACCAAATGGTCGTGGACCGAAAACAGCAACATCTTCAAAGTTGGTTAGCTAGAGTGAAAGGAATACTTGCATCTGATGCAAGAAAGGCCTTCAATCAAATGTTTATTAATTCTTGGCATCTCATCATATGCAGTTTTTACAATACTCAAGCATAATTTGGAACTGGGAAAGATTTTAGCGAGATGGATTTCCCATCTTGTGACAGATGAGCAGAAAATTGTAAGCGGGTAAGGCCTTCAAATGTTGCTGAAACAATTTTCAAACTACAATGAACAAATGTAGTCAGTGGTGATAAGACATTGATTAACTTTTTATGTCCCCCACTATAGTAGTGGGGGACATATTGTTTTTGCCCTGTCTGTTGGTTGGTCTGTTGGTTGGTTGGTCTGTTGGTTGGTTTGCGCCAACTTTAACATTTTGCAATAACTTTTGCTATATTGAATATAGCAACTTGATATTTGGCATGCATGTGTATCTCATGGAGCTGCACATTTTGAGTGGTGAAAGGTCATGGTCAAGGTCATCCTTGAAGGTCAGAGGTCAAATATATGTGGCCAAAATCGCTCATTTTATGAATACTTTTGCAATATTGAAGATAGCAACTTGATATTTGGCATGCATGTGTATCTCATGGAGATGCACATTTTGAGTGGTGAAAGGTCAAGGTCATCCTTCAAGGTCAGAGGTCAAATATATGTGGCCCAAATCGCTTATTTTATGAATACTTTTGCAATATTGAAGATAGCAACTTGATATTTGGCATGCATGTGTAACTTATGGAGCTGCACATTTTAAGTGGTGAAAGGTCATGGTCAAGGTCATCCTTCAAGGTCAGAGGTCAAATATATGTGGCCCAAATCGCTAATTTTATGAATACTTTTGCAATATTGAAGATAGCAACTTGATATTTGGCATGCATGTGTATCTCATGGAGCTGCACATTTTGAGTGGTGAAACATCAAGGTCAAGGTCATCCTTCTAGGTCAAATATATGGGTCAAAATTGCTCATGTAATGTAACTTCTGCAATATTGAAGCTAGCAATTTTATATTTGACATGCATGTGTATCTCATGGAGCTGCACATTTTGAGTGGTGAAGGGTCAAGGTCATCCTTCAAGGTCAAACTTCATATAGGGGGACATTGTGTTTCACAAATACATCTTGTTTGAGCCTAAAAACAGATTCGAAACAAAATATGGGCAACAAAGTCTGGGAAATGACTGTGAATTGCAAAGCAGACCTAAGCAGGGCTTACTCTGCCATTTGCAAAATTAGCCAATGGCTACAAATTCACCTATTTGGCTAAAGAAAATTCTATTTGGCTACAACTTTTTCTTCATTAAAACTTATAAAATAGCCAAAAAAATAAGAATGTGCCATAGCAAGGCGAATTAGGCTAAATACATTTTTGAGCTAGGGGAAGCCCTGCTAAGTGTCAAGAAGGTAATGTATTCCATATTCTTTACAAAACAGGGTTGGTCTATTCAGGTGGCTTTAACAAAAATATGTTGAATTGAAAGCTTTTGAAGACTAAGGTTTTATGAAAACTCATTAAATAGTTTTCAAAAATGAAGCACCGCCAAATGATATTGTCAAGGCTCGAACAACCTTCTGGTCTTAAATTTGTCAAGTGCAAACATCTAGGTTCTGCTATATTTCAGTGTCTTCATACTAAAAATACAAAGACTATGAAAAAGCCTCTTATGATTGCATAAGAAGATAGAAAATGTGCTTAGCTGTTAATAGTGACTACTTCACAGAGGGACCCTGTAAAGATGTCATTAAATCCATCAAAGATCAATTTTAATGCTAAGATGCATCAATATTTGAACACTCCTCCTACTGGTAAATTTTTATACAGTAAATTGTTGTGATATTTCTTTAACCACACAGATTTTTTTATAATGAGTTCCAAATTTTTCAATCATTTTTCTGGCTGTATAGAACTGAGTATATATTTACCTTGTATGCTTCGGTGTTTCATGTTTTTCTCTGGAATAGTTTAGGTTTGGGTCCTATTTCTGCTTAGATGGGGCCAGTTCTTTCAAGCATCATCATTCTGTTTGGTTGTGGTGCATTAGTGGCAAGGGTTTCCAAGGTTATGGAGGACTAGGCTATTTTTATCTCTTAGATGAAAAGAAATCTTAAGAACTAAAGGTATATAATTTCCCCTGCTAGCCGGCTGCCTCCCCCACAGATTATCCTGTGCCAACACCAACCCAGGCCCCTTCAGAGGGAAAGGAATCAGCCAGTGTTGCCGCTAGCGATGGTAACCAGGGACAACAAGACAATACCCAAGGTCAACCAGCCGGTAACCAAGGCCAACCAGATGGTAACCAGGGGCAACCAGAGGGTCAAGGTCATCTGCCGCATGATAAGGACCAGCCAACGGTGAAGGCGGAAGTGCTCACCTCACCACCTGAGTCGGTGTTCAAAAACTTGAAGCCCTCTGGTCAGAGATACACTATGTTGAAATTTGATGATGAACTGTAGTGGAGGGCTGAAGGTCAAAGGTCAGGGGCTTGTGTGCCTTATTGTGAGTTATGTAATTGTTATTTGTATTTAAGATAACAATAAATTATTGTTTTATCGCATAGCTTAACTTGTCAATAAAACGGCTGTCATCTGTTAAGAATTCTTAAGATTTAATTGTTTGTGTCAAAATTGATTATTCATTCATTCAGATAATTTTCATTAGCAATCTTAAATGAAAACTGTGTATGATCACAGGGTTGGAACAGTGAAGTTGGTGGTCTTGCACTCAGTTGGGCTAGGCTTGATCTTCACTCTGGGAGCTCTTTCAGTCATGGTCTCTAGGAAAGTACTGGTTCTGCCCTTAAAATGGACTTGAGACAGGCTTTCAATGAAATCAGACATGCAGAAACAAATGGTTCATGCAATGCATGCAAACTAGGGTAATAGCTTATAGAAGTCAAAAGTCAGCTCCCCGGGATGTCAAAACCATACAATTATTGCAGCGGGTGATTAAGATGTCTCAGTATGTTAAGGTGTTTGATGCTTGTTTGAGTAATGTTTGCTGTGAACAATTATCATGTAGTGTGTCTGCTATAGTGGGATGACAGGGTTCGCACAGGGCTTGAAAAGTGCTTGAAAACGAGTCCTAGGCTTGAAAAGCCCTTGAACAAAGGTTGGCCTTGAAAAAGTGCTTGAAAAGTGCTTATTTCATGTAAAAAAGCCTTGAAAATGTTTATTTCTGCTCAAAATTACATGTATCATCGCTTTAATTATAATCTTAAATCGTTCTTAAGGGAAATATTACGAAAAATTATCATTTATTCCTTCGCGCAAAAAGTTGAGTACGAAATATATAAGTTTCGTACACTATTGAGTACGAAACGTTATGTGTACACGTCACAGATTATGTGTACTACGTCAGAGGTTCTCCATTGTGATCAATTTTCGCGAGTGAAAACGCAGCAATGGGGAAGTGTCATTTCAAACCAGGGTGGTTCATAGGGACCGTTAAGTAAAAATATTCTATTATACTACATATATATACAAGGGATACAACTGTGAAAATTCCTGCACACAACCATGGTGTAAACAATAGCGAAAAATTTGCTTCCAAACGCAACAAATACACCAATTAAACTGTATTACAACAGCCAAGACATTTATCTTTCAGAAAATAATACACTTGGCAATAAAGTACAAGCTTTTCATTGAACTAAGAGAGAAAGTTTCATTCAAAATGCTCAAAAATCCTTACTTGGACACAGGTGTGCACAGCTGAAAACTGAGAATTCTATAAGTAATTTTCGTATTCCTTTGTTATAAAGCTCTTTTGCTGATACATATTCCTTGGATAGTTTTTTTCATAGTAAAATAGAACATAATTACAATTTAGTGAGCATATTTTGCTAGAAATTGATATCAATCTGCTTCAATTTCACAATGACAATGTTGTACTTTCATTTTGGATAGCTCACATGTATTTCTAACATGCGATTTGATTGGTTGAAATTCCACTGCAGTAATAAATCCAGCCATTCACGTTCCACGTAACATTACCTGCCAAATTGCATACAAATCCTTGAAGATAGTAGAAATGTAAACACATTTAATATTTACGGTGTTTTACATATATGCAGTTACATGCAATTATGGAAGGTGTCTACTTTGATTAATAAAGTGACTATGGATAATAAAACAAGGTAAAATTTGCTCAACTTCTCTGTAATTATTAAATTATGAAACAAAATGTGTCAAAGTGGGTGTGCACACCTGTGTCGCATTTCGAAAATTTTACCGTTTTTCATGAAACTTTCGTTTCAAACACAACTATGAACACTTTTACTGCTATAAACATTGTTATTATCTGATAGATAAATGTCTGAGCTGTTGTTATACAGTTTTTTTTTGTGTAATTATTGCTTTTGGAAGCAATTTTTTTGCTATTGTTCAGACCATGATGTTGTGCAGAAAATTTGACAGTTGTATCCCTTGTATATATGTATATAGTATAATAGAGTATTTTTTACCTAACGATCCCTGTGGGGTGGTTAACTGAATATTCCTGGGTACAGAAAACAAATGACATTCAAAAAGCACATTGTCGGGTCTGTATGAAGACCGTTGATGTCAGGGGATGGGGAAAAGCGCTTTGAAAAGCCACGAGAAAGGGGAAACCCACAAAGAAAACATGAAATTGAGAAGCAATGTGTTTGTTTGTAATAACTTTAAAAAGTAAATAGATACATTCAGTACACCAGTTTAGAATCGCCCGGCAAAAACGTTTATTCTTTTTACCACAATAATTTTTTCGGGATTTAGTGTAAATGTGAGAAGATGTAAAAATAAAGGGTATTATTTATTTTGTATGATAACAGGTTAGGTCAGACGGCATATGCAGTTTTTTGTCATAAATAGCCAATTAAAGTTTAACCTTAGGAAAATAATTAAAAATCATTCAGCTTACAGAATTAGTATTTCAAAACATTGTCATAGCATTTGTTTTCAATCAGCAAAAAGTTTATTTGAAAATAATAAAGCCTTCTATACCCATATGCACATTTCAAAACATAACTCATTCAATCAGTTCCGGTTAACTTTTTGCTGCATTTTCCCACCCTGTAAGCTATCTACAAACGATTTCTTGCTAAAACTTTGTTAATTTATTCCTTTACCTAATGTATACCTTAGACACTTATCATTTTGTTTTTATTGGGGCATTATGGAAAATTAAATACAAATTAATCGGAACTGCTGATTATCGGGAACTGGTTGACAAACTGTATGTGAGACTCATTGAGTTAAGGATGGATAACATGTATGTAATAACTAGAAATAACATGTATGAGTTATTGTGGAATAAGTTTAATTTGTTTGAGCAAATAAATGATATTAACTGTGTTAAACTTGCTTGAAAATGCACTTTTTTAAGGAAACTAACGTACGGTTCTCGGCCTTGAAAATGAAAATTGGACCTTGAAAAGTCCTTGAAAAGTGCTTGAATTTAGGTTTGAGAATTCTGTTTGAACCATGGATGATGCGTGGTGCAATATATTCGCATTTGCAATGATGCTAGATTAGTATGCATGGGGCTGTGTGTAATGTGCCTTATACCTAAGAAAAATAAGTGCTCTGAGTGTTTTCAACTATTGAATTGTATGAATGTTTAAGTCTGTTCATGTTTTTATTTTTGTTTTTGAAACTACTGTACTTGTACTCTAAGTGGTCTATGAATTCACTAACTATTATTACTGCACTAATTTTGCATCTAGAAAATGTGTATGTAACCACAATTACCCGCCACCTTTTCTAGTTTAGTTGAACCTTGCACTAACCATAGTGTCCCATGTATTAGACATCTGGTCATTCTTAGACACTGAGCGAAATACCCCAAAGTGGGGGAAAAATATTCTATTAACTAGCCTTCAACACATTTGAATGTTTCTCTATACAAACTGATTTCCTTCAGTATTTCTTGAAGTGCATGTGTTAAAATTATGTATTGGCCTATTATTTTATTTTTCACTATGATGTTCTTTAAATTCTTTCCTATTTTCTCACAATTTCTTTTACATTTTATATTCTAAGTGAGGCAATAAAGCACAGACAACTTGTTTAACCAACCATGTAAGAGCATACTAACTAATTCAAGTAGATTACTATGTAATATTCATGGTAAAAACACAAATTAAGAAGTATCTAAACTACGGTAACATATTATTATGCCCTAGCCATTTCCTATAAAATGAAGGGGAAGTTACTCTTACCCCTAACTGTAGATCCACATATTCTTCTCTCCAAAACTTGATGCATATTCGTTTCCATTTTGCAGGGCATTTTGTTCTTTGTACACGGCTAGCTAAATTTTATGCCAATCAAGTATTTTTATGAAAAATATACATTAGTCTCCCTTAATGTCCAGTGATAAGTAAATGCAATATTACTCAAACATACACACACAAAAACAAATTTATATCTGAAGAAATTTGCTTAATCTTGTTGTTTTTTCCACATTTCTAGCTTGATTATATGCCAATCCATACATGTAGCTTATTGGTCATGAAAAATATTTCATTCAGGCCTCGACACTAACAGTGTATTGGGAACCCGAGACCCCCAAATTTTGGTGCGGGACACCAATTTTTCCCAGGATTTTGCTCTAATTTTAATAGGCGGGGTTCCCTGTAGACACCAATCTGTAGAAGTTAGTGTCAAGCCCTGTCATTATCACCCCAATTCAAGTAATTATATAACAGAAAAACACAAACAAAAAGAAACATCCTTAAGCTATCTTGGATTTGAAATGCGCACTTTGAAAATGGGATCTTATGCGTGTGTGTAGTGTCTTCCGAGATGAGTCTGTGCAGTCCACATGGGATAATCAGGGATGACAGTATCCACCTTAACTTTTTTTGTTTTGCTAAGAAAAAACGGAAAGTACCGTGGAAGTGGAAAGTATCTTTTTACGCACATGCATTAAAGCCTGGTTTCCCAGAGCAAGGCTTAGATATAAACAAATCATTTGCATATTTTATTTGTTTTCTAGAGCACTGGAGGCCATATCCCACATGACAGCGACAAACCAGACACGCCCACAAGCCCCCCTGAGTCCGCCTTCAGGAAGCTCGCCCCCTCGGAGAACAGATATACGGTCTTACGAGAGAGAGATGAGTTGTAGAACCTGTGATCTTTATATAGCAACTTTTGTGTCTGGATGGCGTCTGAAAGTGTTACCGTTTTATATGAGCCTTGCTCTGCGAAAAGGGAGTTTAAAGCATGTGCGTAAATTGTTGACCCAGATTAGCCTGTGCAGTCTGCACAGGCTAATAAGGGAAAACGCTTTCTGCCTAAAATTGATTTTTGTTAAGAAGAGACTATCTTTAAACAAAAGATATAGAAGCGGAAAGTGTCGTCCCTGATTAGCTTGTTCGGACTGCACAGGCTAATATGGCATGACACTTTACGCACATACATTAAACTCCTTTTTCACAGAGCAAGGCCTATATTAATTTGATTGCATTTTGTTGAATAAATGTTTTTCTTTATAGCATTTCCGTGTCTCCATGGGGTCTTAAAGTGTTAATGTTTTATATATATATATATATATATATATATATATATATATATTAATTTGCTCGTCTGCGTTCTGTTAAATGAATAGTTTTTTACAGCAACTTCTTTGTCTGGATGGAGTCTGAAAGTGTTTGTTTTATTTTAATTTGCTTGTCTGTGGGTTCTGTTGAATGAATTCTTTACAGTTTTATATTAATTCTTTGTATGTGTTCTATTGTATGGAATGGAAGCTTCCCAGTTTTCTATCAGCTTGTTTGTATGGCTCTGTTTGTAAGTGTATAAATGTGTATTTTTTATCAATTGAATCATCCATTATTTTTATTGTAATTCACTTCTCCTTATAATTGTTTGTTGACCTCATAGCATCTTAAGTTCCATACACTTATGTCAGTTTATAGATGTTGAAAAGTAACAACCTTTATCGACAGAATATTCTCACAATACAAGAGTTCTCTGTTAGACAAGGAACTATATATGTTAGATTGTATTGAATAACACAACCCTTGAATTTTGTTGACCTAATTGCATCTTAACTTCTATAAATTTATGTCAGTTTATTGATTGATATTGAAAAGTAATATTGATAAATAACCAAATATTCTCACAATACCAGAATTCTCTGTTAGACAAAGAACAAGATATTGTCAGTGTTTTAAATATATTGGGATTTTTGTGCTTATTGTTGGTTGTTTTTTTCCTTAAGAATGAGTGTGAATCTATTTGATTTGCAAATATTGCTGCATTTGAACTTTTGATATGGTTTTCATAATGTTTCAATCATTTCTCCTCTGTTATTATTTATTGATAATATTGATTTAAAATGTTTGTTTGTTATGGTCTTCATAGTTTGTGTTTTCCAGGAAATGCTGAGTGTCTGATTACTGCATGGTGTATTGCAATCTCATAAAGTGTAGTATCAAGATTATCTAGATTGCACAGTGTATTGCAATCTCATAAAGTGTAGTATCAAGATTATCTAGATTGCACAGTGTATTGCAATCTCATAAAGTGTAGTATCAAGATTATCTAGATTGCAAAACAAACGCAGGATGCATGTGTGTGGATTATGTTGGATAAAAATGACTTTTTTGTATATGGTATTTTGGTCTTAAAAAAATTACACATTGGGAATAATTGGTATTGTAATAATTTTTCTGGATAATAAATTCCTAACCAATGATAATTTAAGCCACATGATTGATAATGATATTGATACTGATTTTTGCTGTATATCGCTAACTAACACCAATTATGTTTTATGTTTTCCCATCCAGAGTTGCGACTACCCCTCAAGTACTGTTATGCTATTGCAATAGTAATTTGTTGTAAAGTTCACATATGAATGTATGAAATAGTGAAGTGTGTCTGGTTACTATTTGTCTGCTATAGTTGTGTGAATAAAGCAAAAAGATAGAGCTGTTCAATCGAAGGATTTGTCAGAATTCTCAGTATGTATAACATGACAAAAAGTAGTTACATGTATTGAGTGCCTATGTTAAACGTTTAATTTGCAATATGTTTACAATGTTTAATGACTTTTGACATAAGAAAAAAATAATTGTTGATGTTCATGAAATATAAGTGAACAGGCCATATAAGTTGATATTGTTTACAATTTTTAATGACTTTTGACATAACAAAAAAAGAATTGTTGATGTTAATGAAATATAAGTGAAGAGGCCATATTAGTTGATATTGTGTTAGTTGAATTTTGTTTACATTTTAATGGTCACCTTATCATGTTTAATATCTATAATAATAATAATAACAACAGTTTCATAAAGATCACTATAATTTGTAGTATTTTTAGTAAAATTCTATATTCAGTAATTAAGAGAAAAGTCTTTCTTTTGTTATGGAGTCCTTAAAGTAAATTTGCCTAATTTTGTTTTTATTAACAACATGCACTTTTCATGTACATTCCATGCAGTGTTTCTGTCACGTCATCTTTATGCGCATTTTGTCTTCTATTACAATATATAATAAACAGTAAAATCTTAATCTATTCAAATAATCGGTTAGTATCAAATAAAAACATTTTAATTTATATGTTGGAGATAACATTTGATTATAACAACACACAAGAACCACAACCTTTATACTACTTTACTGGTATAAATATAAATACAATTTAAGTGCAAACAAACAAGCAAAAACAGCGTGAAATTGTAAATACTGTTACAGTTTTAATTAAATATTATTGGGAGAGTTGAGCATGGAACTATTGTATCTGACTATTTATATTTTCAGTGGATACAACAGTTTTTATGTCCCCCACCACTCTAGTGGGGGACATTGTTTTTGCCCTGTATGTTGGTTTGTTGCTTTGATTGTTTGTGCAAACTTTAACATTTGCCATAACTTTTGCAATATTGAAGATAGCAACTTCATATTTGGCATGCATGTGTCTCATGAAGCTGCACATTTGGTGAATGATCAAGGTCATCTTTCAAGGTCAAAGGTCAAATATACGGGTCAAAACTGCTCATTTAATGTACACTTTTGCAATATTGAAGATAGCAACTTGATACTTGGCATGCCTGTGTGACTCATGGAGCTGCACATTTTGAGTGGTGAAAGGTCAAGGTCATCCCTCAAGGTCAAAGGTCAAATATATGGGGACAAAGTGTTTCACAAACACATCGCTTGTTCAACTTGTGTTTGATTTTCATCTTTGAGTATATATTTCATTGGCTTGCTCAGTGGTTACAGTACTGGATAACAAATCAGAGGATTGATGGTGTAGAATCCCTGGCCTGGCAACATAACTTATGGGCCGTGCTCTGTAAAAAGAGGGTTGAATGCATGTTTGTAAAGTTTCGTCCCATATTAGCTTGTGCAGTCTGCACAGGCTAATCAGGCACTTCACTTTCCACTTTTGTTATTTTTCTTTTAAAGAAAGTCTCTAAGCAAAAATTCCAGTTAAGACAGAAAGTGTTGTCCCTAATTAGCCTGTGCAGACTGCACATGGCTAATCTTGGACGACACTTTTCGCACATGCATTAAACCCCCTTTTCACAGAATGCGGCTTATATTGATTGTGAAATCATTTGTACAGCCTTTCTCACCCAACCAACTGATTAAAGTAGGTCAGTTGTCAAGTAATGGCATATGTATATATGCATTTAGCCTAGTAAACCCACTTACCTGGACACTGGTTAAAGTTGGTTAACTGACCTCCATTATATTGCCGAAATTCAGTTGTAAAAAGTGAAAATCTAACTCAATAAACCAATCAAACAAATTATAATTAACATGAGAAACCTGCAAGCAGAGCTGAACCGTGATATTCCCCTAAATGTATGGTTACTAACTGGAATTATGGTAATTGGGGATTTATTAATTAATTGATTTGAAAATGTTGGTGCCTTCATATTATTATAGATAGTGATTGCTTAAAGTACATTTTTGTTTGTGATTGAAATAACCAGGGATGTGCATTGTTTAGGTTGCTTCTTATAGCGTGTCTTTAATACCATTGTTAAACCTGGAATCAAATGTTTTCATTTGACACATTTCGGAATTGTTTGGCGTTGTTTCGGCATTTTTTAAGCGCATAATAAAAATTGATTTCTTAGAATTATAAGAATAGGAATGTTACTTTATAAACATTTATCAACTTGAAGCTATCAAACAATTTGGAATCATGTTCAGTCATTATACATTTTATAAAGTATTACCCTCTTATTCCGACTGCTTGCGGTTATAAGTAAAATTACTCGTGTATATTGGTGTACATAGTTGTTACTGGTTCGCATAAATTAACTTTCTGATTTGTACATTTAAAGTGTTAAATAAATATGATTGAAACACATTTTTAGTTTTGTTTTGATGTACTGACCAAGAGTACGAATGCTCCTATAATTTGCCTTCATTAAGCAGACACTAACCCTTCCGAATGAATATTTTACAAAACCATGACCCTGAATATGTTGGTTTTCTGTACATTAGTATTAAATAACAGTTTTATAATACTTAAATTATGTTAATAACGCATGCAAGTTTGTCCAATACTTGTGGACTGCCATTCGTGAACCGACCTACAACTTTTCCTCCACACCCCTCTTCACACCTACTTGAACGTAGTATTGGATTTCTGAATGTGCTACAATCGGGAGCATCCCAATATTATACCCCGCACTATAGCCCAAAATATGCGGATGGTATTCAATTTTTATACCGAACAGAAATTCTGTTATTTTCTTTGTCGTTCTTCTTTAACGAAAAACCTGCTGTACATGCATTTTTTAACCGTTTTCTAAGCGTTTTGAGGCATAAACACAGGATATATTTTACAGATATTATAATTACATTTGGGCACAGTAAAGACATTATTAATAATTATTGATTCATATTAAACAAGTAAAAGGCAATATTTGAGCTGATGCCGTAAAATATTCCCTATAATTGAAAATATTATGACTGTTCCAAAATACCAAAAAAAATTCGTTTTTTTCTAATTCTAAATAGAGCAAAACATGTAATTATAATACTAGTACACAATATTAAAGTAATTTTAATTGCATGATAATTATAAAATACATCTTAAATGAATCGTTTTACAAATGTAGTCTAGTCGATACATAGTTATCCATGTAGTACATGCTGCGTTAAAATCCTCTTTAAATAATATAATAACTGAACCTAAGAAAATGCACTTAACAATTTATTTTATTTTGTCGATTTTTTTTTGTTAATAACATTGTCATATTTAACAATGTCTCAATGTTGAGATGTGCTATTGATATTTATGCCCCCCTTCGAAGAAGAGGGAGTATATTGTTTTGCACATGTTGGTCGGTCCGTCCGTCGGTCTGTCGGTCCATCCACCGAATGGTTTCCGTTTGATCACTCAAGAACACTTACGCCTAGGATCATGAAACTTCATAGGTACATTGATCATGACTTGCAGATGACCCCTATTGATTTTCAGGTCACTAGGTCAAAGGTCAAGGTCACAGTGACTTGACACAGAAAAATGGTTTCTGGATGATAACTCTAGAACGCTTACACCTAGGATCATGAAACTTCATAGGTACATTGATCATGACTCGCAGATGACCCCTATTGATTTTCAGGTCACTAGGTCAAAGGTAAAGGTCACTGTGACTCGAACCAGTAAAAAAGTGTCCGGATGATAACTCAGGAATGCTTATGCCTAGGATCATGAAACTTCATAGGTATATGGATCATGACTCGCAGATGACCCCTATTGATTTTCAGGTCACTAGGTCAAAGATCAAGGTGACTCGAACCAGTTAAATGGTTTCCGGATGATAACTCAAGAACGCTTACGCCTAGGATCATGAAATTTCATAGGTACATTGATCATGACTCGCAGATGACCCCTATTGATTTTCAGGTCACTAGGTCAAAGGTCAAGGTCATGGTGACTCGACACAGTTACAGGGGCCTTTTCACAGATTTTGGCATTTTTTAACTTATTCATTAAATGCTTTATATCGATAAATGTAAACATTGGATCGTAAAAGCTCCAGTAAAAAATCAAGAATAAAATTTAAAAAAGGAAAAGAACATTGCCCGGACCAGGTTTCGAACCAGTGACCCCTGGAATCCTGCCAGAGTCCTGAAGTAAAAACGCTTTAGCCTACTGAGCTATTCCGCCAAGTACACATACATGACGTATTTTATACCTTATATAAGCAATCTTCGTTGTTTCACAAAATTTAACGACAAAAACAGAACTCTCCAAATTATTCAATCGTTTCGCGTTGCAACGCTTTATAATTTTTAGGTTTTAAAATCGTCAAAAGATGCATATAATGGCTATATTAGACCATGGTAAATGTTCAGTATTACTGTTTCCTCACAAATATCATAACTAAAACGAAAATTTGCGAATCTGAAACAACTTTTTTCAATTTTGTCAATTTACCAAAGCGTGAAAAGATCCCTTTAAATGGTTTCCGGATGATAACTCAAGAAAGCTTACGCCTAGGATCATGAAACTTCATAGGTACATTGATCATGACTGGCATATGACCCCTATTGATTTTCAGGTCACTAGGTCAAAGGTCAAGGTCACAGTGACAAGAAACGTATTCACACAATGGCTGCCACTACAAGTGACAGCCCATATGGGGGGGCATGCATGTTTTACAAACAGCCCTTGTTTAACTTAGTATTTCAGAGGTACAAGTCGACTTTGATATGCCACTTAAAACGCGAAACTCTTTCACCATCTGTCTGTTCATGTAATAGAAAATATGTAGCGCTGCACGTTTGAAAACATTATTCGTTGATATCAATTACTAGAACCACGTATTTTGTGAATGAATGTTGCTAAGCAACATAATGCAAAACAGAGATAGCGGCAGACGTTTAAGCTCAGCGTCTGGGTTTCCGTTATAAATGTTTGCCAGGTAGCGGAGTGGCGGATATATTGAAGCCGTGCGTGTTTCTTGTGTTTTCATATACAGAGCTTCGTCTCACTACTGTGCCTTACACATATGGTACTTAGAAGTTATGTATTTTTAAAACAAAATGGTCTTGTACGTTCTATACTTATTATTGTTTCAAACTGTTTCTTCAAAAATGTCAAGTGAAACATCAACATCTAGAATTGTTAGAAGATTGGATATACTTGAAAAAAAGGTATTAATTTTTTTTTTTTTTTTTTTTTTTTTTTTTTTTAAAGTTTTAGCCCGTGGGCGGGTTTATTTTTTTTATTTTTTTATTATTCAATATAAAAACATACAATATAAATATGTGCATAAGCAAGAACAAAAGTGGTACAATACAACAGTAATCATGTCAAACACATATTATACATGATATGCTAGGATATACTGTTTTTTTTCTCTTGGTTGCATGTGGTGTATTCTGTTATTTTTAAATGTAATAATCAATCCTATAGATGAGTTGCGTAGAGTTAGGTAGAAGACAACTGGACTGGGTTATGAAAGGTTATGCGTTTCCATTTTTGTTCAAAAATATGAAGTTTATCGTTGTTGAGGGCTATTTCTTTTTCAATTTGGATCTTTAGTTTTAAATAGTTTATAAAACAGTTGAAAGTAGGTATTTGTTTTTTGTATTTGAAGCTAAATATAAAATATTTCATTAATATGATAATGTGGTTCACAGTGTTAATAATTTCTGGTATTTTAAAAGTATTCACACCGAAACTGATATTTAAGAGAGACAGTTTTAATTTTAATTGTTGCTTCTCTAGAAATGATGTTAACTGGTTCCATAGAATTTGAATATGTTTGCATTCCCAGAAAAGGTGTTCTATTGTTTCAATGTGTTCGCTGCATATATCACATAAATTTGTGTTGGATAGGTTGCACTTAAAAAGGTATTTATTTGTAGCTATGATTCTATGGACATATTTATATTGAAAATTTCTCAGTGTGCTATCTATAGTTGTTTTATATGGCATGATAAATATTTGTTTCCAATTAAATTCTTGTTCCCCAAGAAGGCTTTGCCATTTATTTTGAATCTTGGAGTTTTCTGCAGGGTGTTTAATTTGTAGTTTGTAAAATATTTTGTTTGTTTTGTTTTGTTTTGCAAGTATGTTTTCCGTGAATGATGTTTGAGTACATGGTGTGTTATTAGTATTAATTGTAGATTTAATATGTGTGGGTATGCTTTTAATTAATGTGTAATACATTAGGAAATTGCTTGAAGGTATTCCGTATATATAACATATATTCTCAAAAGAATAGAAGTCTTTTATTCTGTAATCGTACAATTGGTCGACATATTTAATGTTTTTTTCAAACCAAAGTTTATAGAAAAAAGTCTTTTTGTTTGAAGTTATGTCTTTATTGTTCCATAAAATAGTTTTACTGGTGATTTGGGTTTCTAGATTATGAGTAACATTAGTCCATGCCGATAAAACATTAGATAGAAATATGTTTTCGTTTGCAATTTCATGCAAAATGGTTTTGCTGATGTTACATTCAAAAAGTAAGGAGTCACCATATTTTTTTAGGATTTTCTGGTAAAATAATTTCCATTTACTTGTATTGGTATTATCTAGATATCTTTTAACCCAGCTGCATTTGATTGCATTCAAGAATGAGTCGATGTCCGTTAATTGGATACCTCCATTTTCTACAGATTGAATTAACTGAGTTCGCTTAATTTTATCAGGTTTACCGTCCCATATGAAATTAAATATTTCTGATTGTATATCTTTAATAATATCATTTGGTGGGTTTGGGAGAACTGTTAGTGTATAAATTAATTTAGGGAGTGCAAACGTTTTCAATACCGTGTTTTTTCCGATTAGTGTAAGTTTACGATGCTGCCATGATTTTAAACAATTTTTAAATTTTTGTAATTTAGGCAGTATGTTTTGTTGAACTGTTTCATTTTCATTGTTTGTAAAGGTTATCCCTAACGTTGTTGCTTCATCTGATGTCCAGTGGAATTTCATTTCTTTTTTAAGTTGAATATTACTTTGTTTAAATTTACCTACTCGTAGCACAGTGCATTTACTTTTGTTAAGTTTAAGACCCGATGCCATTCCAAAAAGGGTAAGCGATTCTATGAGATTATTGAATGAGTCAATACTGTCATTTAAAAAATAAGTTGCGTCGTCAGCAAATAGGGACTGTTTAATATCTTCGTCTGGTTCTAGCGATATTCCATTTATATGTTTATTTGATTGGATATAGTGTGATAGATACTCGATGCATATAATGAATAGTGAGGATGAGAGTGGACATCCTTGTCGTACCCCTCGTTCGATGTTAAAACTGTTTGAGAAGAAGCCATTGTTAATTATTATACTGTTAATATCGGTATAAAATAGTTTTACCCATTTAATAAGACTTTCACCGAAATTCATATTTTCTAAGCAAGAGAACATAAACGAATGGTCTAGTGAATCGAAAGCCTTTTCAAAGTCTGCAAAGAAAATGAGGCCAGAATTGTTTGGTTGGTTGAAATAATTTATGCATTCTTGTATCAGACGTACATTTTCACCAATGTATCGTCCTTTAATAAAACCAGATTGAGATCTTGAAATGACTGATGGTAATACTTTTTTTATTCTGTTTGATATACTTTTAGTTGCAATTTTATAATCATTGTTAAGTAGACTAATCGGGCGCCAGTTTGATAAGGATTCAAGGTTTTTTCCAGGTTTTGGAATGAGTGATATTATACCTTGTTTTTGTAGCGTAGTTAGGTTTTTGTTGTTAAATGAATAGTTAAGTGAATTAATTAAATGTATTTTAATATCGTTCCAGAATATTTTATAAAATTCAACTGTGATGCCATCAGATCCTGGACTTTTATTATTTTTCATTTCTTTAAGTGCTAATCCACATTCATATTCATTAAGTAATCCGTCGCACAGTTGTTTTTCTTCTTGATTTAAAGCATGATGTGTATTTTTAAAGAGGGTGTTATTTTCAACATGTTTTCGTTTATAGAGGGTTTCGATAAATAAACGTTGTTCTTCTAGTATTTGAGTTATGTTTGTTATATCTTCGCCATTAACTACTAATTTGTGTACAGTTTTTTGTTCACTTCTACGTTTTTCGATGTTTGCGAAGTATTTTGTATTTTTTTCATTGTGTTCAACATGCTGTGCACGTGCTCGTAATATAATTCCATTGAGTTGTGTATGATAAATTCCTTCTAATACTTGTTTTTTTGATGTTATTTCATTCTCAATGTCTTTGGTATCGTTTGTGTTTGTTTCATGTAATTGTTTTTCAAGTGTTTCAATGCTTTTGATGGTTTCAGTTTCAAGTTTGCGTGTTTCTTTTTGTTTAAATGATGTGTATCTAATTGTTGTGTTACGTATATTTCCTTTAATTACTTCCCATAAGGTGTTTGGGTTCGCATCTTTATTATTTTGAACTGTATTGAGTATTTCTTGTTTTATTTGCGTTTGGTATTGTGTATCTAATAATATGCTGTTATTGATTTTAAAGTATCCTGGGCCTCTTTCAGGCTCTATGTTGTGTATTTTAAGTTCAACTAGAGAGTGGTCAGTCATATATCCTGGTTTTATGTTACATGTGTCAATAATGTTGCAAAGTGACTCAGATATTAAAAAATAGTCTAATCTACAAAATATTGTTGGTTTTGTGTTTGAGTGCCAGGTGAATTTGCTTTCGTTTGGATTTATTGTACGCCAGATGTCTATCATATTGTAATTTTCAATTATGTTATTCAAAATGTTTCTATTTTTAGAATGAGCATAAAGGTTTCCCCTCTTTTTATCTAATAATGGGTTAAAGGGATCTTTTCACGCTTTGGTAAATTGACAAAATTGAAAAAAGTTGTTTCAGATTCGCAAATTTTCGTTTTAGTTATGATATTTGTGAGGAAACAGTAATACTGAACATTTACCATGGTCTAATATAGCGATTATATGCATCTTTTGACGATTTTAAAACCTAAAAATTATAAAGCGTTGCAACGCGAAACGATTGAATAATTTGGAGAGTTCTGTTTTTGTCGTTAAATTTTGTGAAACTACGAAGATTGCTTATATACGGTATAAAATACTTCTAGTTAATGTACTTGGCGGAATAGCTCAGTAGGCTAAAGCGTTTTTACTTCAGGACTCTGGCAGGACTCTAGGGGTCACTGGTTCAAAACCTGCTCCGGGCAATGTTCTTTTCCTTTTTTAAATTTTATTCTTGATTTTTTACTGGAGCTTTTACGATCCAATGTTTAAATTTATCAATATAAAGCATTTAATGAATAAGTTAAAAAATGCCAATATCTGTGAAAAGGCCCCTTTAAGAACAGTATTGAAATCACCACCGATTATAATGTTTTATCTTGGTTATTAATTACAAACGAGTGTAATGTTTCGTAAAATGTGGAATCATCTATGTTAGGGCCGTAAACGTTGATTAATGTTAATTGTGTTTCATGTATTTTGATATCTATACTTGCTAGTCTTATTTCGTTAAAGTTATCGACTGTGATCCCTATATTGTTTTTAATCAGAAAGGCAATGCCTTGTTTATTAGTATGTTGCCCACTGAGGTAGATGTCTCCGTCCCATTCATCCTTTAAGGTTTGTGCTAAAGTATGTGTCAAGTGACTTTCTTGTAGTAGGCATACACTATTTTTTTTTTCGTCTAACCATTTGAAGATTTTTATTCGTTTGTCTTTATTGTTTAGCCCTTTTACATTCAAAGTACATATTTTAATCATTTAAAAAGGTGGAAGGTGATGTGAATGATTATGTGTGTGTGCTTGACCGGTTCGTTTTATTTTGAAAAATAGAGAAGAGCTATTCATCCTACACAGATGAGTACTCTGTATGCAAAAATTCATATCCCAAGTCTCAGCAATGGATGTTTCATAAACAATACATTGTATTATGTTTAACAAAATCATACGTGAGAACGTATTTTTTTCTCTATGCAACCATATATAGATTAAAAAGAGACAACAAAAAAACATTATATGTACAAAAACAATACCTGACAATTTAGTCAGACAGCCTAAGCATGGATTAGCTCTATAAACACATTTTATACAATTTGTGACAATGTATAGCTATATCGACATAAAATATAAAGCTGGAAAACATACCGAGTGTTAATACAAGAAAATGAACTAAATCATCTATATTATTACAATATGCAGTGCATTGCATAAATTTAGTTCACGTCTTATTATATTAACAGTGATTAAATGAATAAGGATTAAAATTGGAAGGTTTTGTGGATTGTAATAAATTCTTACAATTATATCCTATAAAGGAATTATATTTGATAAAAATTAATTCCAGATTTAGTGCAGTGTCAAGATTCTCTTATCTTTTAAATTAACTAGAATTTCAGTTTGCACTGCACTGCGCATATTTACACATCTTTATCGTTAGTGTTTCAAACGATACCGTGGAAGGCTATGCATTGACAAATGTTTACTAGGACATGCACTATAAATGAAATAATAGCATCGTAAATACATACATACATGAATATAGAGGCAACAAATATTATCATTGTAGATAAATGGGTATAGAAGCAAAGCGAGACAACAAATTTATGTGTTTCCTTTTTGCCTTTAATAGATTGGAACAATACAGAAACAAAAAAAGGCGGAAGGCAATATATTGCGCAACTTACTGATAGTGCTGCCAAAACAAATTCAGTAATTATGAAAATAGAAAGGTGCATCGCAAATATACCACTTTACGTTTGTTGAAAATGCAATGTATTTGACAACTGTTTGTGAGGATAGTGTAGTCCGAACATACACAATACAGGAAAATATGTACAAGTAACTACACAATTTAGTACGAATGGTACTTAATAAAGGGCTTGTATAGAAAACACAGTATGTGCGGATCCCCGTGGGAATGAATCTTCCAATAGAAGAAACTTATGGAGATACTACACATTGTTAAATATGCTATATCATTTTCCTTAGTTGCTCTCTTTTGCGAAAACGAAAAAAAGAGATGCGGTTTAGGAATTTAACACACGTAACATTGAGAGATATATTTAAGAGAAAGTTGGAAACATTGCATGAAACAATTCTGCCCTAAAAAAATAGACACATAGGTATAAATGTAATTGCAACAACAAATAATTGCATGCTTCACGTTCGATCTTTTTACAAACAATACCGTGAAAAGGCAGTATATTGACTATTGACAGTATAAATGAGCCACAAAATTTATGAATATTACCCTTTTCTCTAAAGAGAAGAAGAGCACAAAGGGGTATTATAAAAAAATATATATATAAAAAAATATTTATATATATATATATATATATACACACATATATAAATATATATATATACATATATATATATATATATATATATATATATATATATATATATATATATATATATATATATATATATATATATATATATATATATATATATATATATATATATATATATATATATATATTAGCATCGTAAATATATGGATATAGACCCAAAATGGGACAACAGATGTATGTATGCTTCTCTTGTGCCTTTAACCAAAAAGGAATAACCCCCCCCCAAAGAAAAAAAACAACGGTGGAAGGCAATATATTCGACAACGGTTTTAAAGAATAGTGCTCGCAAATACACCACACTATAATAAAGAGAAAACATATGTATATATTGTGATGTATATATTTACTATTATTGTTTGAATTCTTATTTATTATTTTACAGTTTGATTATTATTTTTATTTGAATACTTATTTATTATTTTACACTTGAATGACACTATTTAAATATATATGCAAAAATACAATATATAAACATTGTGATCTAAATTAATTTTTGCTGTATATATCACTATAATATAATATGTCTATTTAGTGTAACATGTATATGATATTTATAAATATTTTTATTATTGCTTATAGTTGATGTTCTCTATAAAGTTTTTTTTACAATTTAATTACACTATACAAAAGCATACAGAAATACAACATATAAACATTGTGATCTAGATTAATTTTTGTTGTATATATCACTGTAAAATAATAAGTCTATTTAGTGAAACATGTTTATGATATTTATAAATATTATTATTTATTGCTTATAGTTGATGTTCTCTATATAGTTTAATTATTTTACAGTTTAATTACACTATTACATATATTATACAAAATACACTATGTAAACATCGCGAGCTTGATGTATCATTGGTGTAGCTATCAGTATACAATAATTAGTAAACTAAATGTAACATTTATATAATATTTATAAATATTATTATTTATTGCTCTATTATGTTCTCTATATAGTTTTCTTTGATGTAAGCACTTTACATAAGAAGTTGTTAACAATAAATATTATCAAACGTATTATTACTTATTTTGTCATGTTATGCTAATGCCCAATACAAAAACGTTGATTTTGTTAACTGCTTATTATTGTAATATTTATTTACGTGAAATCAATATTTATCATTTATGCTATTCTTTGTTGACCTTGTCTATAAAAAGGTGACAACACAAAAGAAATGCGTTTATTTCGTGAACCTATTTAACCGCTTCTGAAAATTATGATGATACGAGAGCTGTTATAATTACATCCATTTATAAGTTCTGTTACGCATGATAGCACAGTTTAAATCATTCACAAGTCTATACTGTTCAGTGATAGATAATGACGGCACTGACCGTCGTTATCTTGTTGTTCGTTTTGGCCAGGGCAGGTCTAGCCAGGTCTGATAGTCCTCATAGTGGACGCGGGTGACCTGTTCCTGTGTGTTTTTGAAGAAGATAACCCCATTACGGGTCCATACACTGGACACTTCGTCAGACATTTTTCGTTTGACACTCATGAAGACCTCTAAGTTCAGAGGAGTGAGGTCTTCTCTAACAAATATGCCTGATTGGCGGAGAACACGAAAAGGTATTCATGATGCAAAATGATTTGATTGAAGACTTAAGAATTTTACAAAAGGATCTGAACGAAGAAAGGGATTTTATAAAAGAGGACATATCTGAGCTTTTTACCAGGCTTACGGGATCTTCGTGTGATTGTGGAGCTATTGTGAGTCATTATGAAAATTTAATGATGGCATTTAAGTGAGAAAAATCTGAAAATATTGTGCTTCGAAAGGAATTTTACGACATGAGAAAACGACATGATTTTCAAATCGAAAATGTTAGCGAAAAGATTATTAACATGGATTCTAGATTAAACAATGCGTAAAAGACATTACGTTCAGAAATAAACACCATAAAATATGTCACAATTTCGGAATTTCAAGAAATGAGAAAACTACAGGACTTTGAAATTGGAAACGTCAGCGAAAAGTGCTATATAGTCGAATCAAGATTAAACAGTTCAGAAAAGAAATTACGTTCAGATATAGACACCATTAAAAATGAAACCATGGCGGTTACCCACAGATATGCCGTGTTTCAAAAAGATATAAATAACACGCGTGCTTATTTCAACGACGGGTTAATTCATTTAAATGAGTCATTGACGAACCGTTCTTTGAATGCATTACAGGAAATATCTCAGATTACATCAGATACTGCCAATCTGAAAACGTCGAATGAAATCTTATAATACAAATCGGCATCTTAGTCTCTTATTTCCCCAATCATGTGATAGTGTAGTTAAGAGTGGTGAATCTACAATATATCCCGAGGAGTATCCACAGGGCATGAACGTTTATTGTGTTGTGGACTCCAAGAACAAGAGATGGATGGTTATACAGAGGAGGAAAGACGGGTCTGTAGATTTCAACCGCACTTGGGCAAATTACAAAGCTGGCTTCGGTGACTTGAGTGGCGAATTCTGGCTTGGCAATGAACATATCTACCAGCTGACTAAGGACAAACCGAGACAGCTGAGGATTGATATGGAGATGTTCAATGGAACAAAGCGATATGCGCTGTATTCTGAGTTCAAGATATCATCAGAGTCCGAGAAGTATAAGCTCCATCTTGCCGGATACACTGGGGACGCAGGAGACTGTTTATTAACGGCTTGTTATGGTTATGGTCATGTTCACAGCGGTCAGTCGTTTTCAACTTTCGATAGAGATAATGACCGAGACAGTAATTGTTGTGCATGCGTATTTGTGGGAGGTTGGTGGTTTAATGACTGTTTCAACGCATATCTAAACGGTAAATACTTTAAGGAAAAAGATTCCATGCCTTATGGGAAAGGAATTAACTGGTTCAAGATCAATGAATGGAGCACATCTTTAAAATTTGTGCAAATGAGCATGCGCTAAGAATGCACATTAAGACGTAGACATGACTTTATAAAGTATTTCCATTGGAGCAATGAAAATGATTGTCATTCGTTTTGTATCTACTGTTTTTATGCACTTTTAAAAATTGCATGCTATTAGTAAACACAGTTAATGTATAAATGAAATGAAAAACCCTTGCCGCATATTGATTGTGCTTTGCATTTTTATTTAAAGTAAACTTCAAGTATCATGTAAATTTGTTGTGCTGCATCTACAATTGGAGACTTTCTAACGCAATACTTTTCAAACACGAATTTTTCAAAACACGAATGTCTCAGGTGTGAGAAATGAAAAGTCCAAGTGTGCCGTGCGTTAGAAAAAAGTGGCCAAGTGTGCATCCAACTGTAGAAGTGCTCGGGTTGCTGTATGTTGACATATCAGACGTTTTTAGCCGGGAACATATACCGTATATTCATCGTCACATGCTTTTTGTCCTGCTTTTTAATTTTATCACTATTGAAGTGTAGTTAAGTATAGTTAGTTATATCAAGAGGTGTTTTACGTGTTCAGTACGGATAGACAGATGGAGGGAAGACTATTGACCCTTTGGTGCAAAATCAGCAGGGAACTTAAACGTAACAGCCATACAAATGAATGTTTCAGTAGTGATCAGAGCATGCCGTTGTTTTGTTACAATCTAATAACTAATATATCTGTAAATGAAATAAATAAATTTTGTTGATGAGTCAATTTCGTATCTAGAGAGCAAAACACTGAAACATCTGAGCACGAGGTGCCGATGGTGGGATTTTGTAATAAAAGTTTTTCTTTAGTTATAGTTATAGCACTTTTGGGCACTTTTTTAACTAGTGTTGATGACACTTGGTCAGAATGTTAATATTGACAATATCTAGGCTCTGTTTGAACCTTGGTCACTAAGTTACATTTCAAATATTGGAGAAAAACACTACCGAGGCGACGTGTACGGCGCAATCTTAATGAAACTGTGTCAGAAAGGTTATATTGAAAATAAGTAGGCACAGTTTGAATGTGGGTCACATGCGTCTAAAAGCTAAGTCACCAGGTCAAATCTGAGAAAACACGTGTGACACCCATATAGGCTCATTTATTAGTCAATCTTGATGAGACGCGTACAGAATGTTTTTCTTGAAAATAGATAGACAGATTTCGAAACAGGCTACGTGTGTACGAAAATTATATCAACAGGTAATGTTTTATAAAAACCTTCTACCACTGAGGAAGCAATAATTAATGATTCAATATTGATGAAACTTAATAAGAACTTTTATCATAGCAATATTTATTAAGAGTTTGACACTACGTGACCTTCATAAAAAAACTAGGTGACCGGGTCAAATCTTACCAGAACCATGTAACCAACATGTTTGCCTTAATCTGATTGAAATTTGATCAGATTGTTAATCCTGACAATGTCTAGGCCAAGTACGAATCTGATTGGCATGCATTAAATAATCAGGTCACAAGGTCAAATCTATATCCACTTTAGATGCCATATCTCATTTATAACTATATCTTGATAAAACTTTGTCAGAGCGCTTAACGTGACAATATCTAGACCGATTTTGAATCAGGGTCAAGTTTCTCCAACATCTAGGTCATTAGATGAAATCTTAGGAAACATTTGTAATCTCTCTAGAAGCCACATGTATGGCCAGGATGAAACATGGTAAGAATATGTCGTTTTACAATATGTAGACCATGTTCAAATCTCGGCCATATGCATTTAAAATGAAGTCACCAGGTACAATCTTAAAAAATCACTATAACCATTACAGAAACCACATGCATGACTCAATCTCGATTAAACAGGGTAAAAATATGCTGATCCTGTCAATATCAATGCCATGTTCGAATAAGGGTCAAGAGAAGTAAAAGGTGTACCTTGATATCAGGTCAGCGTGTCAGGGCCATCATTGCCATCATGTTTTTAACTTGTTAAATACGTTTTTCACTATTATTGGTATATAATCAAATGATATTCGCCAAGACAATAAATATATTTAAAAAAGGTAATTGAGTTGTTATACTCCACTTCAGCTCATGTTTTGTGAAGTTGCAGAATTTCAATGGTTCCTCACTACATACAAGCGTTGTATCAATTTAATGTGGTTTAAAGGGAAATAAACACGCATAGTTGAATACACGACGAAGAAATATCGCCTGTTTTATCTAATACCATCTTTAACATGTTGTTTGTACTATAGTTGTTGTTATTCTTGAAAACGTAACAAATTTATTGATACAATTATCACCCCAACCGATCATTCCTAATAAGAACACACGTTCAACACATATATCAGTGATCTAAAATGTGCTACAACCATCGCCATTAAACCGATGTATTATAACTTCATTCATTTTCACGTAAACGCTGCACTCTGATTTGCTAATCCGCTCTCATGACTTATCTTTTTTATTCTTCGTACAAAGACATTTATATGTAAATTTAAACGATATAAATTTATAAATAAAGATGACGTCATTGTTTTAGGATCGTAAAAAGTATAGCTTATGTCATCTTTATAATGGAGTTACAAGAATTTAACAGTATTTTTCAAAGTTACACTTTCTCACAGTAAAGTCAAAAGTAACTTTTGTGAAAACAATTAACAATATCTTAAATAAGCATATGGAACAGCTCTTATATATATAAATACTAATGATAACGAATTAAAGATTATTATTATTATTAGTTTTATTATTTTTTAATTATTATTATGTCGATTCAAATGATTAAAGTAATATCCTCGAATATTCAGTTCTCTTCATAAGCGCTAATTCAAAAAGAAAACCTTCCCTGACTCCTTCTCTAGCTACCATTCGAACATAGTTGCAAAAATGAAACAGCTGTCACTGTGCGTCAGGGTTTGCGTGGTCACACTCCACCCTGACTTACAAAAACATTTAATATTGCAAACAGTATTAGCTATAATACTACTTATAATGGCCATGCACTTTTTTTCTACAACAGTTTTAAAAACATCAAGTTTTGCCAATGTAATAATACGTTTTGAATAATTATAGGAATTTTTAAACATTTGGAAATTGATGAAAATGTGTAGGTTTATATTCTTAGCCATTCATCGAATTATGTTTTAAATAATGCAGTCAATTTATTACTGTTAATTAATCAATTAAGGTGGCCATTAACGTGGCCTACTGAATCCACCAATAACTATTGAATTATTAAGGTATTAAACCACACTGTCATTTGAGGTAACATTTTGTGACGTTTTTAATAATGATTTATTTTTTGTTATAAATTAAAATTACATAAGAATGTACCTAAACTAGTGTGCCATAACTGATGAATATTTTTTAGGGCCAGTGTCAGGGGTGTTAAATTAGTAGGGTGGCATATATTCTTGCCAAATATTATGTTTATCATGGTTGATGAAAAATAAAAGTATTGTCATACTTTAAAAAATATCATGCCGGGTCATCGCTACGTTTCTGTCGGTTCGCTGCATGTCCAACCAATTCCCACGTCACCTCTAAATAGTTAGTCCATATATTAAATGAATCATATCCCATTTTCATACCGAAATTGACGGTGTAACACCTCATGGAATATACTTGCCTGTATCCCACCTTGTTGAATATACCTGTCGCGTGCACGGACTATTTTTTATTCTACCACTGAATGATTTTTCATAACATATATCTAGAGTCGAGAAAACCTTAGCGACCTTCAATCTTTAGATCTTGTCAAGGGACATACTTTTTCGCCATCCGTATACTGAATCAGCTGATTGATGGCGTCATAAATGACATGCTTATTGCGTCATTTTCCAAAAATATGTGATGTCATCTTTTGGTATACACGAAACAAGTATGCGATGTCTGGGAATAAAACATTGAAAGCATTGCTTTCGTGTTAATTTATCCTGGATGTAATTATGAAAAAGTGCATATTCCTCGGATGGAACCGGTGAGACGAAGGATTTAGATCTACATGTAGATCTAGCTTATTCGTGTTATTAATTTTCAGAATGTGCGTGCTTATTTGGATGTGAAATTGTATGTGTAGAACATATTGATAGGTGTGATGGGTGGTTCAGTAGTTTATTCGAATAGTTTTGCTTTGGATTTAAGGTAACGTAGGGGATTTTTCTTTGATGAATAAACATTATCTTTGTTATTTTATCAAAGAAAGTCTATTCAGTAAGAATAACCCGTTTGCAACAAGTGTTTCAAAGTTCAATAGAATTATGACGAATTGTTTTGTGTTGGGTCACAAACTACAGGATGTGAAGGCTATATCTAGACGCCATCAAAATCTGCAGCGTTCATAAAAAAATAAGGCGAGTATAGTTTTTTGCTAATTTATGTTTATAACGTCTCTGTGTGTAAATCTACATGATCATTTTCTTTGAAAATAAAATTAATTATATTAAAGAAAAATCTTCTTTTGGAGGTCGTAATGTGTTACAATTTGCATGCTGCGTAAAATTGATCGAGGCATATGGTGATGTTTTTTTTCTCGTGGTTACAGTTTTTGTGTGATCTTTACAAGACTATTTTTTGCGTACCAGAACATATACATTCTTTATTCACTAACGCATGGTTACATTCGTTTTAGACTTTTAGCGTTTTTAAGAATGAATTTCAAATTATTGTTTACTACTACTACTACTACTCACTACTGACTATGACAACGACGGCGAGACGACTACGCGACGACGACTACTACGACGGCGACGACGACGTGCGACGACGACGACGACGACGACACTACGACGAGACGACGACGACGACGACGACGACGACGACGACGACGACGACACGAGAGACACACGACGACGACGACTACGACGACGAACGACTACGACGACGACACGGACGACGACTAACGACGACGACAGACGACGACGACGAACACACTCGACGAGACTACTACGACGACACTACTACTACTACTACTACTACGACGACTAACTACTACTACTACTACTACTACACTGACTCTACTACTACTACTACTACTACTACTACTACTACTACTACTACTACTACTACGACAACAACAACTACTACTACTACTACTACTACTACTACTACTACTTCTACTACTACTACTACTACTACTTCTAATACTACTACTACCACTACTACTACTACTTCTACTACTACTACTACAACTACTACTACTACTACTTATAATAATAATAATAATAATAATAATAATGCAATGTAAAAAAATTACGTTGGCATACAATGCATTGCACAATTATTGATGAAATGACAAAAATAGCCGCTTAAGCACACCTGTAATAATTGTATAATTATAATAATGATAATTATACATGACATCCATCACAATAATTAATGGTTGAATAACATATACACAGGCAGAGCAGGCTTGTAAAATTATATGCGCGTGTAAAATAAATAGTAACCCCCTCGTTTTAAGTGATTAATAATTTGTATAATCAAATTATATAACATAATACGAATAACTATGATTCTTTATAATAACACATTAGAGTTGTAAAGCATGATATATAATTTTTTATGTATTATACATATCTATTGTTACAAACGCTCTATTAAAGACTGTATAAAAGTTACTATTTAATGCAAGCATAGACTCGACTTCTTATTCGAAAAAAGAAACAATAAGTAATTATGAAACCTAAACAATAATGAATATAAGAAAATACTTTCATATTGACAGAACTGACACTAAACATTTTTGCTAGCGCCTTGTCTTGGCTACTTATTCGAAATCGAAGAATAGATAGCCATAAGGCTTGAAATGTTTAAATAAATGTGACAAAATAATAATAATGATCAAAAAGGACATTTAATATTAGATAGATTTAGATAGATTTATATCGGTATCATGGTGCAAACACAATTAACAAACATGTTGCATTCATAAAAAATACATAAAAATACAAACATGAGTATTAACCATGTCACGCAACACAGTACCAAGGATAGCACAAAAAGAGAGCGATCTCTTTATTTCCATTGTGGTCCTTGTTGATGGTGGCTTGACATTAAGAGACATAAATTGTTGCTTAATAATATATCACAGATTTAAACTGAGCATTAATAATATTTGAATCGGTGGACATTATTGTAGGAATATCACAGTTAAAAATGAGCACATACAACATGAAGTTAATAAATGACTTAAAGTAATTAAAATATTTATATCAAATAAAAATTAATCACAGATAATTACAACATTTATATCACAAACTGACTAGTGAAATGTAATTAAAAAGCGGAATGTATTTAAAAAAAATTACACATGATACCGATTACTTAGAAAAGGAAATTATAAAATCTGACTTAAAAAGTGGTTTTTGACGACAACCTTGAACCTATGGGACTCATATACTAGTAATAGAAGGAGGTAACCCATTCCATAGTT
Source organism: Dreissena polymorpha (assembly GCF_020536995.1). NCBI lineage: Eukaryota > Metazoa > Mollusca > Bivalvia > Myida > Dreissenidae > Dreissena > Dreissena polymorpha. The sequence continues at coordinate 82,175,382 of NC_068364.1, forward strand.
TACAACCCACAAACGCAAAGGAGTTGATACCGAAACCTTTAACCTTCGGAATAGTGAAAGACCCTTTTTCGCGGAACCGTGTATTGTGACCATGTGTTTCCTTAACCGGAATGAAATGCTCACCCGCGGCTGTACCAGCAACAATCTTAAATACTTGAGTCAGAATAATCTGATCGACTCGTTTGGATACTGGGAGCCAATTTAATAATTTAAATTGCTCAGGACCAATGTGTGACCGTGGGTCTAGGTTCAAAACAAATCTTACCAACTTATTTTGAGTTACCTGTAACTTGTTCATCCATAATATTTTCAAACCATAGTACCAAAAGGAGCAGGCATAGTCAAAATGACATTGAATAAGTGACATAACCAAAAGTTTCTTAGTATGTTGAGTGAGATATTCACATTTCCTAAATAAAAATTTGTACCTAGAGTTTGCCTTTTTAATGACTGAAGAAGCCATTGAATCACAAGATAACTTTTGATCCAATGTTACACAAAGATAATTAACAGAAGAGGTTGGCTCAATAACTTGGCCATTACATGACACATTTAGATAAGGATTTAACCGCAGTTTGGGCTTAGAGCCAAAAAGAATGGACTCAGTTTTACCTAAGTGTAATGACAATTTATTGTCAATGAGCCATTTACTAACGACCTCAATTTCCTCATTCAGGGCATTTTCAACATCAGATTTATTTTTACTGGTAACCAAAATGCCAGAATCATCAGCATACAATAAAAGTTTGTTTTTTACAACTGCTGACATGTCATTTACATAGATTAAAAACAGAAGGGGTCCTAACATTTAGCCCCGAGGAACACCACAAGAAATATTCGAAAAAGAGGAAAACGTTCCTGAAACATCAATCAGTTGTTGTCGATCAGAAAAGTACGATTTAAACCACCTTAAACATCTTTACTGAGACCTTAATCTTCCATCTTCATTAAAAGTATACCATGGTCTGCAATATCAAAGGCCTTTTGAAGATCCAGAAGAATCATACCAAAAAGATTGCCTTAATCCATTTGCAATCTTATAAAATCAGAGAGATGAATTAAACATGTATCAGTTGAGTAACCTCGCCTAAAGCCAGACTGGAACTTATACAACAACTTATTTTTACAATGATATGCCTCAACCTGGTCATACACAACCCTTTCATAGATCTTAGAGATTATACTCAGAATAGACACTGGGCGATAATTACCCACTTCTGTTTTATCACTCTTTTTGTAAAGGGGAATAACCCGGGCTGACTTTAAGTCATCATGACAACACATTGAATAAAAGACAAATTTATAACATAAGAAAGGGGACCAGCAATGATTGGAGCGCCATCTCTGACAAAACGAGAGGGAATTCCGTCTAAACCAGTGGCATTTTTTGCACTAAGGTTATTCAGATATTTTAAAACTTCTTTCTCAGAAACAATATTAAAAGAACAACTATCTGGTAGAACACCTTTAGATGCGTAAAAACTATGGACAAACCTTTTACCAAATTTAAAAACAAGTGTAGGTAGTTTCTCTACAAGTTTGGAAGCAACATTTACATAGAAATAATTAAGTTTTTCTGCAACATTTAATTTATCAAAACATATTTTCCTGTCAATTTTGAGACCCATGATAACAGTAGAAGAACTGCTAGCTTTTTTAGAAGGCATTCCTAAATTTTAAAGTGATTTCCATTAAGATTTAGAATCACATTTGCTTTCTTCAAGTACATCAGTAAAATAATTTTTCTTAGATGCATGAATCATATTTGCAGTACTATATTTCAAGTTTTTGAAATTATCATAATTCACATCAGATTTGTCCTGTTTAAATAAACGAAAAGCTTTTTCTCTTTCGTTGATAAAGTTAAGAATGTCAGAAGTAATCCACGGTTCTATCGGCTGTTTAATTCAAACCTCCGTAACAGGTGCAATATTTTCTAATAATGACAAAAATCAACATTTAAAATTATCCCATGCTACAGAGGCAATATCACAATTCATAACACTACTCCAGTTTGTAGATAATACACTTTGCTGAAAATTGTCTTTATTGTAATGTTTCAAAGTTCTTGTTTTCACAATGTTATGTTTACCAACAAAAGTTCTTGAAATTTTCCTAGTACAATAATATACATATGTAAAACCTCCGCTGTTTAACACCTGTTTGATAAACTGCCTTATTCTCGTAATACCCACATTGTCGGATGAGACAACTTCCAATATTTGTCTTGAGATAAAAAATTTAAATAACAGGATCTTGATGAGACATGCAAAATTGTTAAATATCTCGCCAAAACTTATGTGAATGATGAGACGGAGTTATGCATGCAAGAAGCATGGTTGATTTTCTAATAAAGTATTGACAATGATGATGGAACATAGTATTGCAAGCAAGAACCTGAAGTCCAGAATTTAGGTCACCAAATCAAAAGGTCAAACATTAGAAATGAACCCCTAACACTTGTTACATTATGAAAGGATGTTTAAAACAGCCGGGACTTGTGTGGTGTTGACGTAATTGTGAGTTGGAAAGCACCAGGTGTCTGGATAAATGTCACTGTCATATTTCAAGGTCAAACATACATGTGAATATCATTTAATACAGTCGCGAAATTTGGCACATTTGTAGCACTCACAGAGACCCGTCGAATGACGCACAAGTTTCTTGACTATCGGTCAAATACTTTGCCTCAAGCAACGGCAGAACCGCTCCCATTATAAGGTATGCCAGCCGATGACGTCACTATGGAGGTATACACGTAAGCGTTAAACGGGCGCAGCTCGCAAACGGCTTTGAATATAGTCGCGAAATTTGGCATGTTTGTAGCGCTCACCGAGACCCGTCGAATGACGCTGGTTTGACCGTTATATGATTTGTGACCTTGCCGCTTACGTCAGAAGCGGTTCGGCCGTTATAGGACGTCATATGATCGTGCCGCTTACGTCAGAAGCTGCAACTTTGATGTCATCTTTCACGTCAATGACTTTACTGGGAAGACCGGAAACATGGCAAGTTTGTAGAGCTCACCAAGACCCGCCGAATGACGTTGATCCGGTCGTTATAGGACGTCATATGGACGTGCCGCTTACTTCGTAAGTTGCCACTTTGACGTCCGTTTTAACGTCAATGACTTCACCGGGAGGGTCGGCACACTTCCGAAATGCTCGGCACATTGAGCCGAACAAGTGTGCCAAGTTTCGTGACTATCGGTCAAATACTTTGCCTCCAGCAACCGAAGAACGGCTCCCATTTTAAGGAATGCCAGCCGATGACGTCACTGTGGAGGTGTACACGTAAGCGTTAAACGGGCGCCGCTCGCAAACGCCTTTGAATATAGTCTCAAAATTTGGCACGTTTGTAGCGCTCACCGAGACCCGTCGAATGACGCTGGTTTAACCGTTATAGGACGTCATATGACCGTGCCGCTTACGTCAAAAGCTGCAACTTTGTCGTCATCTGTCACGTCAATGACGTTACTGGGAAGACCGGCGACATGGCACGTGTATAGAGCTCACCGAGACCCGCCGAATGACGTTGGTCCGGTCGTCATAGGACGTCATATGGACGTGCCGCTGACGTCATAAGTTGCCACTTTGACGTCCGTTTAAACGTCAATGACGTCACTGGGAGGGTCGGCGACACTTCCGACATGCTCAGCACATTGAGCAGAACAAGTGTGCCAAGTAACGTGACTATCGGTCAAATACTTTGCCTTCAGCAACGGCAGAACCGCTCCCATTATAAGGAATGCCAGCCGATGACGTCACTATGGAGGTCTACACGTAAGCGTTAAACGGGCGCAGCTCGCAAACGCCTTTGAATATAGTCGCGAAATTTGGCACGTTTGTAGCGCTCATCGAGACCCGTGAAATGACGCTGGTTTGGCCGTTATAGGACGTCATATGACCGTGCCGCTTACGTCAGAAGCTGCAACTTTGACGTCATCTTTAACGTCAATGACGTTACTGGAAAGACCGGCGACATGGCGCGTTTGTAGAACTCACCGAGACCCGCCGAATGACGTTGGTCCGGTCGTTATAGGACGTCATATGGACGTGCCGCTGACATCATAAGTTGCCACTTTGACGTCCGTTTAAACGTCAATGACGTCACCGGGAGGGTCGGCGACACTTCCGACATGCTCAGCACAGTGAGCAGAACAAGTGTGCCAAGTTTCGTGACTATCGGTCAAGTACTTTGCCTCCAGCAACGGCAGAACCGCTCCCATTATAAGGAATGTCAGCCGATGACGTCACTATGGAGGTCTACACGTAAGCGTTAAACGGGCGCAGCTCGCAAACGCCTTTGAATATAGTAGCGAAATTTGGCACGTTTGTAGCGCTCACCGAGACCCGTCGAATGACGCTGGTTTGGCCGTTATAGGACGTCATATGACCGATCCGCCTACGTCAAAATTTGCAAATTTGACGTCATCTTTAACGTCATCGACGTTACTGGGAAGACCGGCGACATGGCACGTGTGTAGAGCTCACCGAGATCCGCCGAATGACGCTCCCATTATAAGGAATGCCAGCCGATGACGACACTGTGGAGGTCTACACGTAAGCGTTAAACGGGCGCAGGTCGCAAACGCCTTTGAATATAGTAGCGAAATTTGGCACGTTTGTAGCGCTCACCGAGAACCGTCGAATGACTCTGGTTTGATCGTTATAGGACGTCACATGGCAGTTTCGCTTACGTCGAAGCTGTAACTTTTACGTCATCTTTCACGTCATTGATGTTACTGGGAAGACCGGCGACATGGCACGTTTGTAAAACTCACTAAGACCCGCCGAATGACGTTGGTCCGGTCGTTATAGGACGTCATATGGACGTGCCGCTGACATCATAAGTTGCCACTTTGACGTCCGTTTTAACGTCAATGACGTTACCGGGAGGGTCGGCGACACTTCCGACATGCTCGGCACATTGAACCGAACAAGTGTGCCGAGTTTCGTCACTATCGGTCAAATACTTTGCCTCCAGCAACCAAAGAACCGCTCCCTTTATAAGGAATGCCAGCCGATGACGTCACTGTGGAGGTCTGCAAGTAAGCGTTAAACGGGCGCCGCTCGCAAACGCCTTTGAATATAGTCGCGAAATTTGACACGTTTGTAGCGCTCACCGATCCCGTCGAATGACGCTGGTTTGGCCGTTATTTGACGTCACATTACCGTGTCGCTTACGTCAGAAGCTGCAACATTGACGTCATCTTTAACGTCAATGACGTTACTGGAAAGACCGGCGACATGGCACGTGTGTAGAGCTCACCGAGACCCGCCGAATGACGTTGGTCCTGTCATTATAGGACGTCATATGAACGTGCCGCTGACGTCATAAGTTGCCAATTTAACGTCCGTTTAAACGTCAATGACGTCACTGGGAGGGTCGGCGACACTTCCGACATGCTAAGCACATTGAGCAGAACAAGTGTGCCAAGTTTCGTGACTAACGGTCAAATACTTTGCCTCCAGCAACCGAAGAACCGCTCCCATTATAAGGAATGCCAGCCAATGACGTCACTGTGGGGGGTCTACACGTAAGCGTTAAACGGGCGCCGCTCGCAAACGCCTTTGAATATAGTCGCGAAATTTGGCACGTTTGTAGCGCTCACCGAGACCCGTCGAATGACGCTGGATTGGCCGTTATAGGACGTCATATACTAGTAACCGTGCCGTTTACGTCAGAAGCTTCAATTTTGACGTCATCTTTAACGTCAATGACGTTACTGGGAAGACCGGCGACATGGCGCGTGTGTATAGCTCACCGAGACCCGCCAAATGACGTTTGTCTGGTCGTTATAGGACGTCATATGGACGTGCCGCTGACGTCATAAGGTGCCAATTTGACGTCCGTTTAAACGTCAATGACGTCACTGGGAGGGTCTGCGACACTTCCGACATGCTCAGCACATTGAGCGAAACAAGTGTGCCAAGTTTCGTGACTATCGGTCGAATACTTTGCCTCCAGCAACGGCAGAACCGCTCCCATAATAAGGAATGCCAGCCGATGACGTCACTATGGCGGTCTACACGTAAGCGTTAAACGGGCGCAGCTCGAAAACGCTTTTGAATAGAGTCGCGAAATATGGAACGTTTGTAGCGCTCACCGAGACCCGTCGAATGACGCTGGTTTGGCCGTTATAGGACGTCATATGACCGTGCTGCTTACGTCAGAAGCTGCAACTTTGACGTCATCTTTAACGTCAACGACGTTATTGGGAAGACAGGCGACATGGCACGTGTGTAGACCTCACCGAGACCCGGACGCCGAATGACGCTGGACCGGTCGTTATAGGACGTCATATGGACGTGCCGCTGACGTCATAAGTTGCCAATTTGACGTCCGTTTAAACGCCAATGACGTCACTGGGAGGTTCGGCGACACTTCTGACATGCTCAGCACATTGAGCAGAACAAGTGTGCCAAGTTTCGTGACTATCGGTCAAATACTTTGCCTCAAGCAACGGCAGAACCGCTCCCATTATAAGGAATGCCAGCCGATGACGTCACTATGGAGGTATACACGTAAGCGTTAAACGGGCGCAGCTCGCAAACGGCTTTGGATATAGTCGCGAAATTTGGCATGTTTGTAGCGCTCACCGAGACCCGTCGAATGACGCTGGTTTGGCCGTTATAGGACGTCATATGACCGTGCCGCTTACGTCAGAAGCTGCAATTTTGAGGTCATCTTTAACGTCAATGACGTTACTGGGAAGACCGGCGACATGGCACGTGTGTAGAGCTCACAGAGACCCGCCGAATGACGTTGGTCCCGTCGTTATAGGACGTCATATGGACGTGCCGCTGACGTCATAAGGTGCAACTTTGACCTCCGTTTAAACGTCAATGACGTCACTGGGAGGGTCGGCGACACTTCTGACATGCTCAGCACATTGAACAGAACAAGTGTGCCAAGTTTCGTGACTCTCGGTCAAATACTTTGCCTCCAGCAACGGCAGAACCGCTCCCATTATAAGGTATGCAAGCCGATGACGTCACTATGGAGGTCTACACGTAAGCTTTAAACGGGCGCAGCTCGAAAACGCCTTTGAATATAGTCGCGAAATTTGGCACGTTTGTAGCGCTCACCGAGGCCCGTCGAATGACGCTGGTTTGGCCGTTATAGGACCTCATATGACCGTGCCGCTTACGTCAGAAGCTGCAACTTTGACGTCATCTTTAACGTCAATGACGTTACTGGGAAGACCGGCGACATGGCACGTGTGTAGAGCTCACCGAGATCCGCCGAATGACGTTGGTCCCGTCGTTATATGACGTCATATGGACGTGCCGCTGACGTCACAAGGTGCCACTTTGACCTCCGTTTAAACGTCAATGACGCCACTGGGAGGGTCGGCGACACTTCCGACATGCTCAGCACATTGAGCAGAACACGTGTGCCAAATTTCGTGACTATCGGTAAAATTCTTTGCCTCCAGCAACGGCAGAACCGCTCCCATTATAAGGTATGCCAGCCGATGACGTCACTATGGAGGTCTACACGTAAGCGTTAAACGGGCGCAGCTCGAAAACGCCTTTGAATATAGTCGCGAAATTTGGCACGTTTGTAGCGCTCACCGAGACCCGTCGAATGACGCTAGTTTGGCCGTTATAGGACGTCATATGACTGTGCCGCTTACGTAGGAAGCTGCAACTTTGACGTCATCTTTAACGTCAATGACGTTACTGGGAAGACCGGCGACATGGCACGTGTGTAGAGCTCACCGAGATCCGCCGAATGACGTTGGTCCCGTCGTTATAGGACGTCATATGGACGTGCCGCTGACGTCATAAGGTGCCACTTTGACCTCCGTTTAAACGTCAATGACGTCACTGGGAGGGTCGGCGACACTTCCGACATGCTCAGCACATTGAGCAGAACACGTGTGCCAAGTTTCGGGACTATCGGTAAAATACTTTGCCTCCAGCAACGGCAGAACCGCTCCCATTATAAGGTATGCCAGCCGATGACGTCACTATGGAGGTCTACACGTAAACGTTAAACGGGCGCAGCTCGCAAACGCCTTTGAATATAGTCGCGAAATTTGGCACGTTTGTAGCGCTCTCCGAGACCCGTCGAATGACGCTAGTTTGGCCGTTATAGGACGTCATATGACTGTGCCGCTTACGTCAGAAGCTTCAACTGTGAGGTCATCTTTAACGTCAGTGACGTTACTGGGAAGACCAGCGACATGGCACGTGTGTAGAGCTCACCGAGACCCGCCGAATGACGTTGGTACCGTCGTTATAGGACGTCATATGGACGTGCCGCTGACGTCATAAGGTGCCACGTTGACCTCCGTTTAAACGTCAATGACGTTACTGGGAGGGTCGGCGACAATTCTGTCATGCTCAGCACATTGAGCAGAACAAGTGTGCCAAGTTTCGTGACTATCGGTCAAATACTTTGCCTCCAGCAACGGCAGAACCGCTCCCATTATAAGGTATGCCAGCCGATGACGTCACTATGGAGGTATACACGTAAGCGTTAAACGGGCGCAGCTCGCAAACGGCTTTGAATATAGTCGCGAAATTTGGCACGTTTCTAGCGCTCACCGAGACCCGTCGAATGACGCTGGTTCGGCCGTTATAGGACGTCATATGACCGTGCCGCTTACGTCAGAAGCTGCAACTTTGACGTCATCTTTAACGTCAATGACGTTACTGGGAAGACCGTCGACATGGCACGTGTGTAGAGCTTACCGAGACCCGCCGAATGACGTTGGTCCCGTCGTTATAGGACGTCATATGGACGTGCCGCTGACGTCATAAGGTGCCATTTTGACCTCCGTTTAAAACGTCAATGACGTCACTGGGAGGGTCGGCGACACTTCCGACATGCTCAGCACATTGAGCAGAACAAGTGTGCCAAGTTTCATGACTATCGGTCAAATACTTTGCCTCCAGCAACGGCAGAACCGCTCCCATTATAAGGTATGCCCGCCGATGACTTCACTATGGAGGTCTACACGTAAGCGTTAACCGGGCGCAGCTCGCAAAACGCCTTTGAATATAGTCGCGAAATTTGGCACGTTTGTAGCGCTCACCGAGACCGTCGAATGACGCTGGTTTGGCCGTTATAGGACGTCATATGACCGTGCCGCTTACGTCAGAAGCTGCAACTTTGACGTCATCTTTAACGTCCATTGACGTTACTGGGAAGCACCGGCGACTGGCACGTGTGTAGAGCTTCACCGAGACCCGACGAATGACGTTGGTCCCGTCGTTTATAGGACGTCAAATGGACGTGCCGCTGACGTCATAAGGTGCCACTTTGACCTCCGTTAAACGTCAATGACAGTCACTGGAGGGTCGGCGAAATTTCGATATGCTCAGCAGATGAGCAAACAAGTGTGCAAGTGTTCGTGACTATCGGTCAAATACTTTGCCTCCAGCAACGCAGCAGAACCGCTCCCATTATAAGGTATGCCAGCCGATGACGTCACTATGGAGGTCTACACGTAAGCGTTAAACGGGCGCAGCTCGCAAACGCCTTTGAATATAGTCGCGAAATTTGGCACGTTTG